>NC_080179.1:39951391-40101391 GCF_950295315.1 Erinaceus europaeus
AAACATTATTGTTGAAGTAAAGTTGATTAATAAAGATGCATGTTTGCGTCTAGGTGGTAGCGGACATGATTGAGTACACATTACAGTGCACAAGGACCCAGGTCCAAGCTCCCAGTCCCCACCTGCAAAGGAAAGCATCATGTGCCCCATGAAACATATCTAAAATAGACATCCTAGCTTCTTTTTTAAAATATTTTATTTATTTATTTGTATTGAGACAGAGAGAAATTGAGAGGGATGGAGGAGATAAGAGAGGGAGACAGAGAGATACCTACAGCCCTGCTTCTCCACTTGTAAAACTTTCCCCCAGTTGGGGACCAGGGGCTTGAACCTGGGTCCTTGTACAATGTAATGTGTGTACTTAATCAGGTGCGTCACCACTTGGCCCCAATTTCCTAGCTTCTTCCCACCTAAAGATACATAATTTAATCTGCTCTACACCTACCTTTTGGTTCTTGCTTATTAAACAATTCGTCCTACTTTATATCTTATCACCTTTCAGCTACCAAGTTGCAGATGCTACTATGATTCCACCCTGACTTCCCTGGGCAGATGATCTCACTGAATGTGTCCCAAAGTTTCATCTCTCCAGAGCCTACCCCTCTAGGGAAAAAGAGAGACAGGCCAGGGTATAGATCCACCTGCCTAAATCCATGTCCACTGAAGAATCAATTACAGAAGCCAGAACTCTCACCTTCTTCACCCAAAATAGAATTTTGGTCCATACTCCCAGAGGGATAAAAAAAATCAGGAAGTTTCCAGTGGAAGTGATGTGACACAGGGCTTTCTGGTGGTGGGAACTGTATGGAATTATATCCCTGTTATTTTATAATTTTGTAAATCATTATTAAATAACTAATAAAATTAAAAAATACTAAAGAGCCATCATAATCAAAATATCCTGGCATTGGAAGCAAAATATATACAAATCAGCAGAATAGAATTGAAAACCCTCAAATCAGCTGTTACATCTAGTTTTTACTAGAGCACCCAAAAATCAGATGGAAAAAGGAAGACTTAGTGGGCAGGGCAGTAGTGCAGTGGGCTAAGTGCGCATGGCATGAAGCACAGGGACTGGCACAAGGATCCCGGTTTGGGCCCTGACTCCCCACCTGCAAGGGGGTTGCTTCACAAGAGATGAAACAGGTCTGCAAGTGTCTATTTTTCTCTCCCCCTCTCTGTCTTCCCCTCTTCTCTCAATCTCTCTCTTTCCTGTCCAATAATAATAAGGGCAAAAACAAGGGAGAAGTGTGATCTCTAGGAGCAGTATTGGTAGTGCAGTCACAGAACCCCAGAAATAACCCTGGGAGCCAAAAGAAGAAAAAAAAATTAGAAAGAAAAAAAAAAAAAGGAGAGCTGATTCAACAAATGGTGTTGGGAAATTTGAGTTGAAGCATGCAAAAAAAAAAATTTGAATTTCATCATGTAAAGTTAATTCCAAATGAACCAAAGATTTAAAAGACTAGAAAGTACCAAATACTTAGAAGAAAACATAGACACAATTCTTTTCCATTTACATTTTTGCATCATTTTCACTGAATCAAATTCAACTGAAAAGAAAAAAAAAGCAAACATGGACCAATGTGACTACCTAAAACTTAAAAGCTTTTTCAGGACAAAGGGAATCACTACCAAAACTAAGATATCCCTGACAGAATGGGAGAAAAAAATTATGTGCCTTACATCAGACAGAAGAATGATAAAAAAAAAAAACAAAAACAATGAACTGACCAAACTCAACAATAAAAAGACATACAACTTCACTGGAAAATTAGGAGAAGGGGGTATATAGACAGAATCTTCTCCAAAGAAGACATTTCAAGGACAGATACAATGTCCAAAGTCACTGATGATCAGGGAAATATAAATAAAACAATGAGATGCCACTTTATACCTATGATAAAATTACACATTAGGAAATATAAAAACCTCAACTGCTAGACAGACTGAGGGAAAGGGGATCTTTCCAACATAGCCTTAGCTGGTCTAGCCAGTATGGAAAACAGTCTAGAAATATATCAGAACTCTATAAATTGACTTATGATCCAGTAATCCATCTAGTAAATTTTTAATCCAAGAAAAACTAAAACTCCTTTCCAAAAAGACATATGCAATCCAACATTCATAGCAGCAGGACTTTTAATAGCCCAAATTTGGAAGCAACCTGATGCCTAAGGACAGATGAATGGCTAAGGAAATTATGGTACATATACACAATAGAGTTCCATGCTGCTGTTAACCACGAAGACTTGATCTCCATTGCAATATCATGGTCAGAACTTTCTTTACTACTTTCAGATTATTACAGTAAGGACTGACTTACTTTCTTATTGGTCACATGGTAGTCCCAGAGAGAGAGAGCCCCCCAAAGGTTCACTTTTTTTGTTTGTTTGTTTTTTTACCAGAGTGGGGCTCCATGTGTACTGGTCCTGGTAGAAGCTGCAGTGGTGGTCCTGGGGAGGGGAGTAGCCTCAGAGAACCCACAGGAAGAGAAAGCCTGGAAAAGAGGCCCGACTTCTGGCAGTCTGGTGTTTCCATAAATTAGTGTACACACCCCCTTCTCAATTTCTGTCTCAGTCAACAGAATAAAGAAAATTATCAGCAAGAGCAATGGGTTCATTTTGCAAACATAGGGAGCCAGTAATATACCTGGAGGCAATTAAAAAAAACACACTCATGAAGTTAATGCTATGTATTTGTTTAACAAATATCTATTAATATAAAGCATATAAGCTAAGGTTCAATTCTTGGAACACTTTACCCAGTAAGAAGATAACTGTCTAAAGCAATGTGGAGGAGGACAAAAAGCACTGAATTATATCAGCGAAAATACCTCACTGGAGGAAGACAGAATCATATCCTCAGCTGAGATGCAGGAAAGCTGATATGTGAAAGACACTTACTGTAGTAAAGAAATTAATGTATGGAAATGAATGCATGAGAAAGGAGGTAAAGAAATGAATGCATGGAAAAGGAGGAAATCAAGAGATTGGAGTGAAATAAATGAAGATAGGAAAGTTGACTTCATTTCCAAATACTGAAAATCCCATCCCTAGAGATGATGTATAATAAATATACTTCTCTTGCAAAATAACCTAATTAAATAACATTTCTGATTAATGAAGACTCACAGTCATGTTTTCTTTTCTTCCAGTTTTTTTTTCTGGAAGTCTAAGGGTTGTCTAAAAATAAAAACATAGTAACACGACAGGTTTTTTTTTTTAAGTTAGGATGAAGAAATCTGATCCATCTTTCAGTCTTTCCACTACATTTGGAGGTCTTGTCTTGTCTACTACATGCAAGCATGCTATACAGCAACGAATCCTTCAAAGCAGGGTTTGTGTGTTATTTATTCAGCACATTACTGATAGCAGATACTGAATTCACTTCACTGGCAGCTTGATCAAATCAAAGTGTGGAGCATACTCAGAAAAAAAAATAGTATGATATACATCTGTGGGAGAAGGAAGAAAATAATCAAGAAGAATATGGACTATGCCACAGAAAAATAAAACACAACCTGCAAGTAACCTGGCAATAAATAACGCATTGCTAAGGACAACTCTGGGGGTAGCAAAAGAGGAGGTGATGAAACTTGACTTCAGCATGTATATGTATATGTATATGTATATGTATATGTATATGTATATGTATATGTATATGTATATGTATATGTATATGTATATGTATATGTATATGTATATGTATATGTATATGTATATGTATATGTATATGTATATGTATATGTATATGTATAATATGTATATGTAGGGCTCAGGCAAGTGTGTTGGCATGCTTCCCCTCATCTATTTTAACATGCCAAAATAAAAATGTCAAATATTTCTTGAAGTACCAATCATAGACTCTTACTGATGTGTTATTATTACCACTTAAGGTATTTTTGAGGCTTAATTTAATAGAGCACAATAGACACTCTTGCCCATACCTTCCACCTCTTAGAAGAGAATGGTGGAATTAATAATGATGTCCAACAGCTGGTCCAACAATTGTTAGCTGGAGAATGCTGGAAGGATGATTGCAGCACATCAAAGTAGACTGGAATAGCAAATAAGGTATTCAAATAATAGTCAGATTTCATTATACTTACTACTTTAGAAAGGAATATAACACTGCTGATCGAACATTTAGGAGGTAGTTGTTTTATGACTCTGTGATTTAGAAACTGAGCAAGTTACTTTTTTTTTTTCTTAAGGACTGTTTCTTCCCTAAAGTAGCTGCAGTCCTAAATAAAACAGGAATACATAAATTCCAGTATAATTATAAAAATATGTTTTGTCAGAAGAAATTAAGAACTTGTTTGGGAAATTATTCTTTTTAGACTAATTGGCACACTCCACAGGGTATATGCACACTCTAACATAATCAAGAGTATTACCACATACTTCTAGTCTCCTCAACAAAATTAAAATTACTCATGACTCAAAACATTCTTATTCTGGGTATTTATCCAAGGCTCATAAAGTAAATAATTCATAAATGTATAATTACTGCTATACTTGCAGTAATGTTGCTCTGTATAGTTAAAGAGACAATACTAGAATCAGATGATGGATGATTGGATAAAGGTGTAGTATATATACAGGTACAGATCCCCCAAGGATAAATATCCGTGTTCTCACAAAGACAGTTTGAATTCTTTTATATCTTCACAAATACACGTTACAATTCTCTCTATGGTGCACAAGAGTAAAACCACCCCATACTTGTCTTTAAGAAAAATGAAGGTCATTCAATACGAGATATAAATTGTAGCAATAAACACACACACACAAGGTCAAACTCCTTGAGAAAACATTTTTAACTTAATTTTTCCCACTGCCCCTAAATGGGATGACAGAACAACAACAGCAACAACAAAAGAATGAATCTTTGGAGTGACTGAGGGAAATGTAATAGGAGGTAGGTGAGGAGGTTATCTACTTCTAAGTAGACACTATTTCATTAGGAACTTTATGGTGTTTTTTCAGGTACTTCCCTCAGTCACTCCAAAGCTAACCTTATCAAAGTAAGTACTACAAAAGCTGAATAAGGACAAGATACTGGCATACTTTAATGGTGACTCTTTAGTCACTATCAGGCCATTCCACCAGCTGGGGCCCTGAGGAGGTCCTGAGATTCCCAAACAGACATGATGGGCCTATACCTCAATAAATCCCTCTCTCCACTGTTCTCTATCAGGAACAATACAACAGACCCTTCTGTGGGCCCCCATAGGACGATGACCTAAACATAGATCAACCATGGTAGTGAATGTTACATCCTCCAACAGGAGGGTGGACAACATACTCTATCTTCCACCTGAGGAAGATTGGAACATTTCTTCTGCTCATGACCTCACAATGCAAGTTCAGATCTACAGGGATGCAGAGATCACATAGCCACCTAACCTGAATATGGTCCCCAGATCAGATTAAATTGATGGGATTTGCAGTCAACAATATTTATACAACTTTCCCATATTTGGGAGCTACTCTTTTCCCTGATCCAGCTTTCTGATCCTTTTTCCAGCCATAACATCATCTCCCCAGACAATAACTTGGATCCACCTGCATATCAGATATCAGGATCAGAGAAAAAAAACAAAAAAAACACTAGTATAGTCATGGGCCCTTTGTAATATACCTAAAATAGGTCTCCTAACTATCTACAAAACAGAGACCCCTAAATCTTCATCTGTACTAATCCAGCCTTTAGGTTCATGCTATTCAACAATTTGTTTGGCTTTATATGTTAAAACTCTTCTTTCAGTTACCAGGTTTCAGATGCTACCATGATACCAACCAGACTTCCCTGGGCAGAGGACCCCACCAATGTGTCCTTCAGCCCAGCTTCCCAAGAGACCCACCCATCTAGGGAAAGAGAGAGAGAGACTGGGAGTATGGATCGACCTGTCAATGTCAATGTTCAGCGGGGAAACAATTACAGAAGCCAGACCTTCCACCTTCTACACCCCATAATGACTCTGAGTCCCCATACTCCCAGAGGGGCTAAAAAATAGGTAAGCTATCAGGGGAGGGGATGAGACATGAAGATCTGGTGGTGGGAACTGTGTGGAGTTGTACCCCTCTTATTCTGTGGTTCTTGTCAGTGTTTCCTTTTTATAAATAAAAATTATAAAATAAAAAATGAATGAATCACTTTATAACCTCTATTATTAAATCTATTAAGTGAAAAAATTATGTACATGTTATGACTCCAGAGATTGTCACAAAATCATTGGAAGAAGATGTCATTATTAATCGTGCCATTGGACTGATAAGGAAATTAAGATTTTAAAGCAAAATAAGAAATGAAATAAATTAGTAACTTGACAAAAAGGAGAAATACCACAACATTTTAGAAGACAGACAAACTCACCCCACAACATCATCAACACTGCATTACCATCTTGAGTTAGTAACTAAAGCAAAATGACTTTTCAATATCCAGTGGAAAAGACTTGTTTGCTTGGCATTTTGGTTTGAGCAGTAAGCAGTAAGCAGGATGGTAACTGTATGGGCTATGTGAATAGGGAATAGTCTAGTATATAAAATTTGAACATCGGGTACCAGGACTGGATATTAATATAAGAAAACACTTAATGACTCTAATGTGACTTGCATGCAATTATGTAGGAAAAACAAAACAGAAAAAAACATCCTATTTTAGTTCCTGAGTGTGGAAGCTACAACATATTATTTCTGATGTTTAGGCAGAGTAGATCAGAACCATTAGGAGGGATATACTTGAAACCATGATATAAATAAACATGGACACACTTTTCAAAAGTTAGTGTGGGACTTCTGCACCTCAAAAACAACTTTGACCCATACTCCCAGTGGGGGAGAAGTAATAGGAGGAAGAGGATAAGAGGGTTCTGAATTCCAGCTCCATCAGGTCACACACAGAGAGGACAAAAAGTAGAGAGATATTTGGATGTAGATATTGGAGGGGATGTAGATATTTGGAGGGTAAGAGAGGAATGGATCTGGAAGAAAAAGGGGGCAAATACCTACAAATGTAGATAGTTGTAGAGATGACAGTTAACACATATCTGCAACTTTGGGTGAGCCATGGTGATTTGCAATGGAAGGAGGTACTGAGGAAGAATACAATATTATTCCATACTTGAAGATATTTCAGTTTAAAAATATCTCTTAATCTCATTTATACAGTTTCACCCCAAGGATTTATGTTTCACTGATATTTCTAAAAATCTAAAAAGCTCAAAAGTACAATGCAAATGTGTTCATGTGTGAACAAGCAGATTCCATGCTTATTAATGTTGATTCAAATTTTCTTCTAAAAGTGAAAATTTAATTATCCTATCAGTCAATAAAAATCAGTAACCTTCTGGAATTTATGCAATACTCAAAGCATTTTTGGATTAAGCCATGAAAATAGAACATGACCTCCTTTCTGTGATAAAAGTATTAAACTTACATTATTGCACTCCAGATGACTCAAAAGCAACCATAGAGAAGGCAGAGAAGGTAAATCAACACAGACACAGAGTAAATTGGAAAGGAACTGGGAGCTGAGAAGACACCTTATGAGCAATGGGTATCTTGATAAATAGTCACATTTTAAGGTACAGAAACAGAATTTGTCATGGAAGCACACTGAATGCCCATTTAAAAGTAAGAGACACCATTTTCTGAGTTTTTCCATGTAACCTAAATTGAAGCATAATGATCCAATTAGTCAAGATTTGATATTTAAGACATTTAAAACACAATGAAATGAACAAATCCATTCACAGCTGTAATTCAAAATTCTTTCTCTGTCTAGAATCTGAGGCTTGACTTATACTAAATGACAGGGGAAATATACAGGTTTCATTCCTTTTATTACAAGTACAGCTCCCTGGGGCAAGACCCACGGGTGAAAATTCATGTATGCTGATATATTGTGAGTCCTTATTTACAAGGTATTAATAATACATCAAGAAGACAAAGGACTGATACAAACAATAAACTCTGTTAACAGCCCAGAATTTTGTTGTAATGCAGTTAGTTTTCTCGCTAGCCCAAGACACAGCAGCATTTCTTTCCTTTTTTTTTTAATCACTTTATTGGAGGTTAATTGGAGGCGTTTATAGTACACAAATGCAGTCACAAACCTCAAAAAGTACAACAATAGCAACTGAAGCAAAGATTTATGCAGTTCAAACAATACCAGTTAGCCAAGCAACACCTCCAGTACAAAAAAATAAATAAATAAACAAAAATACAATAAAAAAGCCAAAAGAAAAGGAAAAATAAAAAAATAAGAGAAGAGGCAAAAGACAAAACAATAATAGACTATTATGAAAATCTACTGTCCACTATAAATTCTAGAGCTAGCAAGAGTAGAAAGGAAAGAAGAAAAGAGAGAGAGACCATTCCAAGTCAGGTTTTTTCCACAGAATAATTCACACACAAGTATTAATGAATTCACAAAGCAAAAGAAGGAAGAAGAAGGGGGGGAAAAAGAGCAGTGAAAGGAAATGGATTTATTTATTTATTGGATTAGCTAGGATAGAATAATGAGGGTGGAGGGAAGAAGGGGAGAGAGACAAGTTCTTCCCACAATGGACAGCACACCCACTCACCTATCAATGGAATAAGCTGCAACAGCCAATTTTGTTCAAGGACTCAGGAGAGGGAAAAAGGGACACGCCTGTATAATAAAAGTAGTAATAAACTCAAATAGTAGAAAACCCTAAAAGTCAGTTTGAAGCTTGGACTGCTCCTGATTGGCTGCATACAGCCTGGTCCCCTTACTAAACAAAACAAAGTGAAGACAACCAATTATAAGAAGTATTAAAAAAAAAAAAAATCCAGCTAGTTGTTCCCAGGCAGGACTGAGGTCCTGATTGGTAAGATATTCTGTCACTCAAATGAGCTCCAGCCCCTTCAAAAAGAAAAAAAAAAAAAGGTTTGGAATGACACCCCACCCCTGCTGGGCCAGGAATCTTGGTTAAAGACAGTAGCTCTACAGTAAGCCTGCTAGGATCAGCTTGCCAGCCTGTGGGGGACTGGTTTTGAGGTGAAGGGGCAGGATGAATTCAGAAATAGTCAAGCCAAGGATTTTCCTTTCCTTTGTCCTTTTGCCCTTTGTTTGCCAGCCCAAAAGTGGGTTATAGGACTCTCTTTTTTGGTATCACCCTGACCACCCCTTGCTCTCCCTTGCCACCAACTGTCAGAAATCCTTCCCTCTCCCTAGAGTGCCAGGTTGAAAGCTGCTTTTTTTCCAGAGGTCACACCAGGTGTTGTCTCCTAGTCGCCATTTTGGCTCTGCCTCAGTGTGGTTTAAGTTAACCTTGAGTTTACAGCATTTGCTCGTTTGTTGGTTCTAATAAATGTTGTCATAGAGACAATAATTTTCCTTTAGTTGATTAGTTGATATATATATATATATATATATATATATATATATATATATATATATATATATATATATATATAGCCAGTATATCTCTTGGCCAATTTGTATATAGTGTTTCTTCTAAAGATTATTAAGGTGTGACAGTTATGCTGATGCTGTCAGAAGAGACTGAGAGATGTATTTTACTTACTCTTTTTATGTGTAGTTAGTTTATTAGATAGAGTGATGGAGGAAAGTGAGGTAGGGGGTAGGAGAGGAGAGTACCTAAGCCTAAGTAATAAATATTTAATTTGAAAAGGCATGGTGCCTTCTTTAGGCCATTCTCCTAGGATGCCGAGGTTATTAGTTTTAAGTTTAGTTGTAGAGGACTATTAAGCACTTTTAATTTGACGTATATAGCTGCTTCTAATTTATCAGTAAATTTATACATGTACCCAGTCCCCTAAGTCCTCACCTATACATAGTCTTTGTAATTTTGCTAGAGAAAGTCCATCTGAAGTGGAGCTAGGTTAGGAAAGTTTAGGAAAGGTCTATTAATATGTGTCCCAAAACAAGAGCATGGTAGCCTTGCAGAACCTTTTACTCTGGATTACTCATGTGTCTTTTTTAAAAATATTTATTTATCTATTTTGTTGCCCTAGTTGTTTTATTGTTGTAGTTATTACTGTTGTTATTGATGTTGTCGTTGTTGGACAGAACAAAGAGAAATGGAGAGAGGAGGGGAAGACAGAGAGGGGAAGAGTAAGATAGACACCTGCAGACCTGCTTCACAGAGGCCTCCCCTGCACATGGGGAGTCAGGGGCTCGAACTGGGCGGTACTAGCATTTTGTGTCACCTGTGCTTAACCCACTGCACTACAGCCTGACTCCCTACTCATGTGTCTTTGCTTAACCATATAATCAAAGGATCAAAATAACCCAAGACACCACAAGCTAAGTGACCATAATTTTCTTTTTTCTCATAAATGTAGGTGTTTTAAGAGACTGATTTCTTTAGTCAATGAGCATATGTTTTGGAAAAAAATGAAAGCAAAAGCAAAAACTGGATCTAAAATGACCTCATTAGCAGAAACCATCATCTTGAAGAAGCAAGGAAGCAATGAAGCATTTTATTTGCAGAAGGAAATCTTATTGTCTTTATATGAGTGTTTTTCAAAGATAGTTGCTCTTAAGATCATGCAACTGCCAACATATTATGCAGCTATGAAAGTGCTTGCAAAGTGTCATCAAATAATTAGCAGGAATAACTATGCCAAAGAAGGGACGTTTTGACTCCAAAACAGTTTGAGTTGGAAAACTGTGTGCTAACCTTCAAAGCAGAGATTTTCTTTTCCTTTGTTGCTTTTATACAGAAAACAAAGTGATATTGTAATCTTTAATATCTAGGAGTTTAGCTGGTAAACGTATAACAATAATATCTTGAGAAATCAGAAAAGAATGTCAAACTTGTATAAAAAATAAAGTGCTAGTATGGCATTAAATAATTTATTCTAAATAAATTATAAACTATAAGAAAATAAAATATTAATTTTTATCTGCACTTAAAATGATCTAGGCTTTTAGGATAGTGGAACAATATTTTATGATACTTGAATGGCATATGCATGACCTTGAACATTGACAAAACAAAGTAATGTAAACCAGAGACATGTTAGCAATAATGTATTAATGTTGATTTATCTGGGAAAGTGTTCATGAAATATGGAAGTGTTTGTTTCTCAAGTAGTCTTCATTTTTATCTTCCCTCTTTTTTTAAAAAAATTATGTATAAAAAGGAAACTCTAGGGAGTCGGACGGTAGCACATCGGGTTAAGCGCAGGTGTTGCAAAGCACAAGAACAGGCGTAAGGATCCCGGTTCTAGCCCCGGCTCCCCAACTGCAGGGGAGTTGCTTCACAGGTGGTGAAGCAGGTCTGCAAGTGTCTGTCTTTCTCTCCTCCTCTCTCTCTTCCCCTCCTCTCTCCATTTCTCTTTGTCCTATACAACAATGACAACATCAATAACAACAACAATAATTATACAACAATAAAACAACAAGGGCAACAAAAGGGAATAAATAAATAAATAATTTTAAAATAAATAAAAAGGAAACATTGACAAAAACCATAGGATAAGAGGGGTACAACTCCACACAATATCCATCACCAGAACCCTGCATCCCACCCCCTCTTACTATCCCTCTTTTAATGATCTATGTCTCAAGACATTTTGTTTTCCTTTTCATACTAACAAATATGTACCACTTTTAAAGTTGGATTATATTCCTGAAATGAATTGACTGTTTTTGTAAGAAGTAATTCAGCATAATTTTACTATAGACCTTGGGACTATGTGCTAAACATGGCCTTTCAGTCTGTACGGTTTCATTACAAGCTCCAGGGGACCTTATATTCTTCGTGTGTGCAAAAAGTCACACAGACAAAATGCCTAAATCACCTTAGGACTCTGTGCTCTGTAGTGTGAGAAGAATCCCAGTGACACAGAGAATCTGGTCATGCTTTAAGTAATAAGTAGAACATGTAACGGGAATTAAGAAAGACAAAAAAAGTGATGTGTAAATACAATGTTCTAGTCACATTCAAACTGTGTATTATCATAGGGCACACAGCAACTGCACAGTAGGTAGTCTCCAGTGCTCCAGTGAATAGTGCACTGACCTTGGGCTCATGGCCAGTCTCAAAGTGCAGGTCACACCACTGTGATTCTGCAGCAGTAAAGAGCCAAATGGAGTAGCTAGCATTGTTCCCAAAGCTCGGAATTTATTATATTTTCAGTAAAAACATTTTTTTGAAGTCAGATGATGCTTTTCCTTTGAATTGTTTCATTAAAATTTGGTCAGAGAGAAGAAAGTTTCTATTTAACTTCAGAAAATGCAATTTTGGCTTCCATCCACAGAGAAGGAGCTCCCCATCATGGTGTTCAGGTTACATATTTTATATTTCAGTATATAGCAATTATCAGTCATCTATTTAAGAGAAGTAAAAGGATACCATTTTTAACAGCACTCTTCAGGTTGTGGAGGGTTCAGACATGATTTCTCTTTCCTTGTGAAGGGTTGTTCCAAAAATATGGCCATCAGGAACAATATAATAGTTTCTTCAATAGTATTTGTTTTCAAAAAGCTACCTACTTGTAGAAAACCCTCATTTCATTTATAAAATCTGTGTACACCTTTTTCTCATACAAGTTCTCAATATTTGGATGCACTAAGCAGCAGTTGTGTTTTGTGTTGGAATCTTTGTGAGTTAAGAAATGTTGTTTTCCTGGTAGTCTTTCATATCTATTAAATATCTACACCATCTTACTGCAGGACTAGCAGCACAATGAAGGCTTAGCATCCTTGATCTGTGCTAATTTGCATTTGGGAGACCTGATTTGGCCTTGGATTGACATTCTGTAAGACCAAAATAAAAGTAATCTGAACCACTTCATTTAGAAAAGTTTTTATTTTTATGTATTTATTTATTTATATTTATTTAAGAAAGGAGACATTAACAAAACCGTAGGATAGGAGGGGTACAACTACATACAATTCCCACCACCTGATTTCCATATCCCATGCCATTCCCTGGTAGCTTTCCCATTCTCTATCCCTCTGGTAGTATGGACCCAGGGTCATTGTGGGTTGCAGAAGGTGGAAGGTTTGGCTTCTGTAATTGCTTCCCCACTGAACATGGGCATTGACTAGTTGATCCATACTCCCAGTCTGCCTCTCTCTTTCCCTAGTAGGGTGGGTCTCTGGGGAAGCAGAACTCTAGGACACATTGGTGGGGTCTCCAGTCCAGGGAAGTCTGGTCCACATAATGTTGGCATCCGGGACCTGATGGCTGAATAGAGAGTTAACATACAAAGCCAAAAAAATTGTTGAACAATCATGGACTTAAAGGCTGGATTACTGCAGAAGAAGTGTTGGGGGGGTACTATCTGCAGACTCTTGTGTACTTCTGCTTTCAGGTATATATTTTTCCCTGGTTTGTGGACACATGTGAATATATGCTCTATCTCAGGGGACTTGGTCTATATATAGGTTTGGGGACTTTACTGGGGAGTGGATCACCTGAAATGGAATTAGAGAATACTATGAAAGGAAAGGTCTCACCCCAATGATGAAGCTGAAGGGTTGTCATTCCACTCCTGAAGTCTCTGGACACAGTCTGAAGTGAAGCATGGTGAGGTGGCACTCCTTGCATTGATTAGGTTGTGATCAGCAGATGCAATATTATTTGATATGAATTGAGAGAAGCATGCAGGAAAGTGGGACCCAACCTAAAGTTCCAGAACTGGGGGAAATATGCTCTATAGTGGAAATGTGAGGTTCTTCCTGTCTTAGGGTTCAAGAACCCTATTGTTATCATCACATTATTTGGTAATTGGGTTAACTTTGAAAAGTCACTTTGTTATGGTTTGCTGTATAATACCCAGCATCTTGTATATAGCGGTGCCACCAGTTGCTTCTCTTCTCCCTAGTGTAGGCTTTTGAGAGAGTCAACATATCAAAGACTCAGCCTATGTATTAAAAAGACTCAGTCTGTGTTTTAAAAATTTCTAGACGTATGATCAATTTTTCTCCTCTCATATAAATTGAATAGTGGTTTTATATAACTACACTTTAATAGGAGTGTACATAAATACCATTTCCACCAACAAAAGACTGTGTCACATAATACCCACACAACCCCACCCCCCAACCCCCGCCACCCCAGGAAGCTGAATGTCTACTCTTCCCCTCACCACAGTGTTTTTACATTGGTTCCCTACTCTCGATTTAATCATCTCCTGTTTTAGTTTCTCTTTTTGTTCGTCTTTCTCAACTTCTGTTGATGAGTGGGATCATCCCATACTAATCTTTGTCTTTCTGACTTTGCTCACTTAACATAATTCCTTCTAGCTCCATCCAAGATGGGTCAGATAACTGGGTTCATTGTTCTTAATAGCTGCATAGTATTCCATTGTGTATATATACCACAACTTTCTCAGCCACTCATCTGTTGTTGGGCATCTGGTTTCCTTCCAGGTTTTAGTTATTATGAATTTGCTGCTATGAACATAGATGTACACATATCTTTTTGATTGGGCATTATAGAATCCTCAGGGTATATCCCCAGGAGAGGAATTACTGGGTCTAGCCTTGTGAGAGTTCTCCAGATTGCTCTCCACAGAGACTGGACCAATTTACATTCCCACCAGCAGTGCAGAAGGGTTCCTCTGTCCCCACAACCTCTCCAACATTTGTTGCTGCTGTCCTTTTTGATGTATGCCATTCTCACAGGAGTGAGGTGGTATCTCAATATTGTCTTTATTTGCATTTCTCTGACAATCAGAGACCTGGAGCAGTTTTTCATATATTTGTTAGCCTTTTGGATCTCCTATGAAGTGAGTGGTTTTTTCATGTCCTCTGCTCATTTTTGGATGAGGTCATTTTCTTTTTTGGTGCCAAGTCTGCTGAGCTCTTTGTATATTTTGGTTATTAGTCTTTTGTCTAATGTATGGCATGTGAAGATCTTCTCCCATTCTGTGAGGGGTCTCTTTGTTTGTGTGATAGTTTCTTTGGATGTGCAGAAGCTTTTCAATTTGATGTAGTCCCATTGGTTTGTTTCTGCCTTAGTCTTCCTTGCAATTGGGTTTGTTTCATCAAAAATGCCCTTGAGGTTTAGGTGGGAAAGTGTTTCACCAATGTTTTCCTCTAGGTATTTGATAGTTTCTGGTCTAACATCCAGGTCCTTGATCTGCTTGGAGTTGATTTTTTGTTTCTGGTGAGATAAGGTGGTTCAATTTCATTCTTCTGCATGTTTCAACCCACTTTTCCCAGCACCATTTATTGAAGAGAGCCTCCTTCTTCCATTTAATACTTTGGGCCCCCGTATCAAAGATTAGATGTCCATAGGTGTGGTGGTTTAGATCTGGGCTTTCAGTTCTATTCCAGTGGTCTGTGTGCCTATTTTTGTTCCCGTGCCAGGCTGTTTTGATGATGATGGCCTTATGATATAGTTTGAGATCTGGGAGTGTGATTTCTCCATTTCTGTTTCTTTTCCTCAAGATGGTTTTGGCAATTCTAGGTATTTTGTGGTTCCAAATAAATGATTGTAGTGTTTTTTCTATTCTCTTAAAGAAGCTTGGTGGAACTTTGATGGGTATTGCATTAAATTTGTATATGGCTCTGGGGAGAATATTCATTTTGATGATATTTATTCTTCCAATTCATGAGCATGGGATGTCTTTCCATTTCTTGGTATCAGTTTCTAATTCCTTGAATAGTGACTCATAGTTTTTAGTATACAAGTCTTTCATTTCTTTGGTCAGATTTACTCCTAGGTATTTTATTTATTTTGTTGCAACAGTGAATGGGAGTTATTTCTGGATGCCTTCTTCTTCAGTTTTAGTGTTTACATAGAGAAATGCCACTGATTTTTCTACACTGATTTTGTATCCTGACACCTTGCTATATTGCCTAGTAACTTCCAGTCTTTTTCTGCTGGATTCTTTAAGTTTTTCTATGTATACTATCATATCATCTGCAAATAGTGACAGTTTGACTTCTTTCCTTCCAATCTATATTCCTTTGATTTATTTCTCTTGCCTGATTGTAAGAACTTCCAATACTATGTTGAAGAGTAATGATGACAGTGGACAGTTCTGTCTAGTCCCTGATTGGAGGAGAAATGCTTTCAGCTTCTGTCCATTGAGTATGATGTTGGCTGTAGGGTTACTATATATGGATTCCACTATCTTGAGGATTTTCCCATTTATTCCCATTTTTTGTAGAGTTTGAGCTTGAATGGGTGTTGGACTTTGTCAAATATTAATAATAAAATAATAAAATGGATAAGAGTAAAAAGCCCTAGCAATGGGTCTGCAGCTTGGACAGCTCCCTGTTAGTTCAGGCACATTGAGTCTAGACAACTGATTGAAAAAAAAAATCTTTCAGGCAGTCTTTCCCAGGCAGGGTGAGGCTTAGTCACTCCAATTGGGCCCAAGTCCCTTACTCAGAGGAAAAAAAAAATAGCCAAGGTATTCAGAAAGGCTCAGGATAGGAATGGCATCCCTGGTGAGCCAGGAATCTTGGTAACAAAAAAGATCAGCGGGGAGCCTGCTAGCAGCAGCTTCCTACCCCTGGGGTCTGGTTATGGGGGTAAGGGGGGAAGAGAAAGAGAAATAATAAAAAAAATTTCCTTTCTTTTTGCTCTGTATTCTAACCCAAATTGAGCTATAGTCACCTCCTTGATGTCATGCCTAGAAGGTCTTGTTCACTGTCCTGCTTCTTCTTCTAGCGTTTGCCCTTCTTCCGTAGCCAGTCAACAGCGTCAGGTTGAGCCTGATGTAAAGTTTTGAGACCTCCTTTGAATCTGGAGAGGTGGCAGTCGTTGACTATGTGGGTCATAGTCTGTCTGTAGCCGCAGGGGCAGTTGGGGTCGTCTCTGGCTCCCCAGCGATGGAACATAGTGGCGCACCGGCCATGGCCTGTTCAATAGCGATTGAGGAGGGCCCAATCATAATGTGCTAGGTCAAAGCCGGGTTGACGCTTGCAGGGGTCTGTGATGAGGTGTTTGTTCTTTACCTCAGCTGACTGCCAGCTCTGTTTCCAAGAGACTGGAACAGAGAAGTTCAGTGTAGGCATAGGGGACCAGATTGGGTGATGAGACATCAAGCATTGGACAGGATGGGCGAAGATATCCGTGTATATTGGCAGGTCCAGTCGAGCGTAGGCGTGGGAAATGAACTTAGATGATGCCGCATCCCGACGAATATCTGGCGGGGTGATGATGCTAAGAACTGGCAGCCATGGAACCAGGGTGGAACGGATGGTTCCAGAAATTATCCTCATGGAGGAATATAATTTGGAATCGACCAAGTGGACATGGGGGCTACGGAACCATACTGGGGCACAGTATTCTGCAGTGGAATAGCATAATGCCAGAGAGGACGATCGTAGTGTGGAAGCGCTCATGAGGAGCTGGCCAGTCTTGCAATGATGTTATTCCTCGCGCCCACCTTTGCTGCAGTTTTTATGAGATGTTCGTGAAATGACAGGGTGCAATCAAGAGTAACGCCAAGATAGACTGGCTGGGCTTCATGCCGGATTCTCGTATCGTCAAGCTGCACATTAAGCTCACGCGAGGCCGAGGCATGGTGTAGATGGAAAACAGATGATACTGTTTTTGTAGTGCTAGGGATTAGTCGCCATTTTTTATAGTAATCAGATATCAGAGACATGTCTTTCATGAGTGTTTCCTCGAGGATGTCAAACTTGGATGCCTGAGTTGCACAGCAGATGTCATCGGCGTAGATGAACTTCCTTGAAGAAGTTTCTGGGAGGTCATTGATGTAAATATTAAATAGCATAGGAGCCAGAACAGAGCCCTGGAGGAGGCCACTTGAGACAAGTCTCCATCTGCTAGACTTGTCACCAGATGCACCTGGAATCTTCTGTTTTTGAGAAGAAACAATATAGTGTTGGCCACCCATGGAGGCAGGCATCTTGAGATCTTGACTAGGAGACCACGGTGCCAGACCGTGTCATAGGCTGCTGTGAGATCAACAAAGACAGCACCCATCTTTAAATTCTTCTGGAATCCATTTTCAATGTAAGTTGAGAGGGCCAGGACTTGTTCGCAGGTAGATCTTCATGGGCGGAAACCAGCTTGGGCGGGTGATAGGAATTTCTCTGTAAGAGGAGAAATACATGACAGAAGCAGCCTCTCAAGGAGTTTGTAACACATGGAGAGGAGAGAAATTGGTCTATAGCTGGCGGCCAGTGTTGGGTCTTTCTTTGGTTTCAAAACTGCTATTATTTTCGCACGACGCCAAATTTTGGGCATAGATTCGGATTCCAAGATGTGGGACAGGAATGCAGTGAGCCACTTCTTTGCCGCGGGGGCCAAGTTAAGAATGAGTTCTGGGGTGATGTTATCATAGCCAGCAGCTGTTCCCGGTTTAACCCTCTTCAAAGCGTCTTCCAGTTCAGACAGTGTAAAGGGAGAGAGTTTTGGAGATGGACAAGATAACTGGAAGTGGGATGACCACTCATGGGAAATTTCTCTTTTCCAGACTGGGTCAATCTTAGCACGTCCAAATTGAGTTAGGTGACTGCCCACTGAGTTTGGAAATATGGGAGGATGGGAGACGGGAGAGGGTTGGCTACCGGCACCCAGACTATGAAGAAGCTTCCAGACCTTCCTATTTGTCCTGCTGAAGGCCAGGATCTGATGCTTTTCAGCAATTGTTGTCAGAGCTCAAGCCAGCAGCTGCTTTAGAGTCTCCATCTTGGCTCCGCTGACCTAGAAAAGTTTTTAAACCAAACTTTCAGTTAGTATCTCCAAAGACTTCTAGTCCCCTACTTGACATGCCATCATTTGTACCTAAATAGGGCAAGATGATCACAAAGTAACATTGATACTATTTAGGAAAAGCAACTGAGAATTTTACTATAATTTCACTCATATGTGAAATATAGAGAAGTGAATATATAAATGTGAAAAAAAAAATATCAACCTATTTTTCCAGACTGTGAGAGAACTATAGTAGTTATGGGGTATGGGGTAAAGACACAAGCCTTCGGTGATGGGAGAGGTATAAAATAATAATAAATAAAAGTAAGATTTGTCCCTAAGAAAGAGAGAAATAATTTTACTATTGGAACCATGACCAGTAGATAAGTATTTTTATCTCCCAAATTATTTCTCATAGAGGCCACCAAAATTAACTGTTTATAAAATTAAGTAAAATAACATAAAATCTCTTGCTTTAACACAAAATAATATACAAATACACCCATTTACAACAAAATCAGTGTTAGGCATTTCTTTGAATCTTGAAAAATAAAATTAGTGATTGTTTTGATATGTAAAACTATTCAAATTACATTTGCTTCATGCAAAACACACACAAACACACATTAAAAGAAAACAAAGCAGCTATGATGAATATCATTACTCATGTCCTATGACCTTTTTTCTTTTTTATTCAACAAATTTTGATATAACATTGTCTAAATTTCAGATGTATAGTGTGCTACTTTGAGACATTTGCATATTGTAGTATAATCAGTGATACTTAAATTACATAATTATAGATTATTATCTACATTGTCTTATATTACACATCCATAATTTACTAGTCACATGAAGTAAGTTTATACACTTAAATATCAATATGACTTTCCCACCACATATCCCCTGGTGATCACCATTATAATCTTTGTATTTATGCATTTGACATATTTTTAGATTCTGCACATGATGCCATTTGACATTTGTTTTTCTCTTAGATCTCAGTACACTGTATTCAAGTTTTGACCATGTTGTCACAAGTAACAGGCTACTCACCTTTCTCATGAATGAATAATGCTGCATTTTGTGTCTAATTAAAAATTACTAATGAAAATTTGATTATAAATGGTAAGAAGAATTTCTACCTGCAGGGTGTGGAGAAGGCGGTGTGCTTCATGTGTACTGAATCATTACTGCAGGTGTCTCTTTCTCAAACCTATCTCTTCTGCCCATCACCTCTCAATTTCTCTTTGTTCAAATAAGTGAAAAAAGGAAGAAAAGGAAGAGAAGTGATGGACATTGGGAATAGTGGATTTAATGTACAGACACTAAGCTCCTACAATAATAACCCTGGAGATAGGAAAAAAGTCAGAACTAAAAGTTTTCCTTGAAAAGGATATCACTATAACAAATAGTTACTTGCAAAGATGTACACCCTCACTCATCACTAAAAGTATGAAAAATCAAAGCTACAATATCAATTCATACCAGTTGTAAAGCTTACCACTAGGAAGGCAAGTACTTACAGCAGTTTGATGAAATGTTGATCTTAGACTGTTGATGGGAGTATTAATTAGTCAACTATGATGGACAGCAGTCTGGATACTGCTAAAAATATTTTGAAAAAATAGATCTACTATATGATTTAGCAATTCAATATCATTAGCAAGAGCAACAAAAACAGGTTTTCTAAATTATATATGCATTTTCAAATTGTTATAGTGCTAGTCATAGTTGCCAAAATACGGAAACAATTGACCTAGAGGGCCATCAATAATATAAGTGGGTGACATGAAATATTTGCCTTCTTGATTGTATTGTTTTATATGAAAAAATTGATAATTAACTAAGTGGACTAATCAAAGTAATACAAAATGCAGGCATGATTCCATTCATAGTATTATTGGTTTTGAAGACAGATGCTTCCTAAATTAAAGGAATCTGAACAATCTTATTGAGCTTAGAGCTCATTAGCTAAGACTAATCATTAGATGAAAAACAAAGTATCTCAATCTTGTAATTGCACAGAATTTAATTCAACTTAAATAAGCATAGTTTGATTTCAATTTGATTATGAGATCCTAAAAGAGAATCCAGTTGATTCATATTATTTCTTTACCACAGTGATTGTGAGATAATAAATGTATGTTTTTTTGGGGGGGGCTCTTAAGTTTGTGACTATATTTTATCCACCATAAGCTTTAAGAGGATAACTTTCTTGAAATTCAATACACTTGGTTCTAGATGGTGGCACACCCAGTTAAGTACATGTGTTACCATGCACAAGGACGACGGTTCAAGCCCGGTAGCCCCAACCGGGGATGCAGGACAAGCTTCATGAGAAGTCAAGCAGTGCTGTTTGACTCTCTCTCTCTCTCTCCTTTCCTGCCACCTCTCAATTTCATTATGTGCTGTCAAATAAAATTTATGAAATTTAATTAAAATTTTATATATATATATATATATATATATATATATATATAACATACACTTAATATCTGTGGGAAATGTATCCAGAAATAATATGAGTCAACTGGATTCCCTGTTAGGATCTCATAATCAAACTGAAATCAAACTATTCTAATTTAAGTTGAATTCAATTCTGTGCAATAGTATATATATATTTCAATTATATATATATTTAAATTATATATACAATTTTTTTCTATCAGGATTTACACACATACACAAGTTAGAAAAAAAACTGTCAGTAGTTTAAATAAAAGAGAAGGAAAGATGAATGAGACAACAGTGTAATTTTATAAAATTGTGAATAAAAACATTCTTTTAATCGGTTTCAGTGTGTTTTGATATTCTTGAATTAATTGAACCACAGTGGAAAATAACAAAAGTCACAAATATTTGCACTGAAAGTTATTACTTCAGAATAGGCTGAGATATTTACAGAAATAAATCTGTGTAGGAAGGACACCTAAATAGATAATAATTAGATGAATTACTGATGGAGAACTAATGGGCCTTAGAGTTATGTACATCAAATCATCTACTTTTGTATTTGAAATCAAGGAGCTTCAAACAACTTCCAACATATTGCTTATTCTGTTCTTTTTCTGAGAGAGAACACTGAACCCCTGTTAAGGAAACGGCAGTGCCAGCAAATTCCCCTATAATAAAAATGGGTAACCTTGAGGAGTGGGAGTCAGTTCAGACACCAAACTCAGAAGTCTTGATCCATGTAACTGTGAAGGGGCTGGCAAGATAACTATCTAGAGAGCACACCTGCTTGGCTGTGTGCTGGAACCTGATTTGAACCTGAACTTGGTTGCACTAGAGTAAACCTTGGTACTGTGACATTTCTCGCAGTGTTTCTGCCTTTATTTTTCTACATAAAAAAAGTCAATTTGAAAAGGTGAAGACAAATAAATTAGAGGTACATACCATAATGGTTATACAAAGAAACTTTCATGCCTGCAGCTCTGAAGTACCAGGTTCACCCCCCCACACACACACACACACCACCATAAGCCAGAGCTGATCAGTGCTCTGGTAAAAAAAAAAAAAAAGAAAGAAAAGAAAAAAAAAGAAAGGAAGGAAGGAAGGAAGGAAGGAAGGAAGGAAGGAAGAAAGAAAAAGAAAGAAAGAAAGAAAGAAAGAAAGAAAGAAAGAAAGAAAGAAAGAAAGAAAGAAAGGAGGGAGGAAGGGAGGGAAGAAGGAGGGAGGGAGGGAAGGAAGGAAGGAAGGAAGACATAAATAAGTGAAATTAGTAACTGGTAAGGTGATGAGTATAAGAGGAACTGGAAATCAAAATAATAGTTAAAAATATATTCACATGTGGCCAGGTGGTGGTGCACCTGGTTAAGCACACACACTACTGTGTGCAAGGACCTTGGTTCAAGCCCCTGGTTCCCACCAGCAGGCCAAAAGAAAGCTTCAAGAAGCTCAGCAGTAAAGACTTGGCAAGCTCAAACCACTTCACAAACAAAAAATAAAGAAAATAACAACAACAACAACAAATAGTCATTTTCTAAATAAGTAACCTTAAGTTCACACATTCAATCAGTTTGCTATAACTACCGAGTGCAGCAAGATAGCTTGATTCTTTAAAACTTTTTCTTCCTGTATAGTCTGCACTGCATTCATAAAATATGGGGGCTTCTAACTTTCTCACAGGGAATCATTGCACTACTCACAGGTTCTCATTAAACTCTCCCCCTCTTCCCAATCTTAAATTTTCTTTTCATTAATTTCTTCCATTATGCCCAGTCATGCCCGATTTTATGTGAATGCATGTGCACCAGCCATTTAAAAGCCTTTCCCACTTTTATTTCCGCAGGAAAATATTTTATTATAACACTTGAGAAAGTGCAAGATTTGTACTCACAGCCAAGTGGCATATTCATATTAATGTTTAACGCCTATTCATCATAAAAATCCTTTTTTGTATGCTAAAATTTAATTGTTAATTAAAATTCTAGTAGCATATATCTCATGACTATGAAATTCAAGATTCTTGATGAAACATAAATGATTTGATGTAACAGTGCAAATAGAGCAAGAGGTTAGGTGTAACATCACTGTCACAACTAATCATTGGGATTGTTAAAGGGGGAATAAGACAACCAGAGTCATTGCTTTACATGCAGCACAATAATAACACTATAGATAAGCATATAAAGATATTACACTATTCCCATCCTGGACACATAACTTTCTCTTTATCTCTTAGTAATTCCTGCTAAGACTTCTCCCTTTTCAACAAAGATTCTTCAAGGGCATTTGTTAATTACTGTGGATTAACCCCAATTTTATTCCTACATTTTTTGAACATTAACATTTTGCCAAAACTATTCCCTTCAAGATTTGTCTACTTAGACATTGCCAAATTCAGTCTTTGCTTCTGCCAGCTCTATGTTATGCTATCTCTCATTCCCTGCCCCCATAAAATATTTTCTTCACCTATTTCTGGCATATAATTCCAGATACCATAAGAGTCTTTCACCCTTTGACAATCATTGGCGTTAACTCAGCTGCCTCCTCATCAGTCATTAGAATTCAAAAATCAATTCTTATATTTTTCTTCTTTTATTGACACTCATCTCTTGGTGATTTTACAATTTTAGTTACAATATGTAAATCTCTATTTTCCATATGTATATATTCCTTTCTTTATTTAAATTATCTTTACTTATTGGATAGAGACAGCCAGAAATCCAGAGGGAAGGGAAAGAGAGATAGAGATAGAGATAGAGATAGAGATAGAGATAGAGATGAGAAAGAGAGAGAGAGAGAGACCTGAAGCCCTGCTTCACTACTCACAAAGCTTTCTCCCTGCAATTGGGAATTAGAGGCCCGAACCTGGGTCCTTGTGCATTATAATGTGTATGCTTGACCAGACCAGGTGCACCACCCAGACCTTGCAGATGTATTTCTTAAACTCAGTTTTATTCTTTGAATTCCAATTTGTACATACAAATTCTCTCTGAATAGCTCCACATAACATTCAAAACTGAAGTCTCTGCACGGTGTACAACATCAAAGGACTCTGGGAAAAGAGGAAGAGGGAGGGGTGGAAGAGGACTTTGAGGTCCTGGTGCATCATGAGATTATATTTAAGTCACAATGACTGAAAATCATTAACCCCCTCAATAAAAAAGTAAAAATAAGATGAGGTCCCTCTCTCCTCACTCCTCACTTAAATCCACCCTCCCTAAATGATTCTGAATCAGGAAATTGCAAGTTAGTCTTTAAGATCAAGGAAGAAAACTTGTAATGAAATTTGGCCACAATGCCTCTTATACTCTATGTGTAAAAATCAATAGATTATACCAAGTTTGACTCCAAAATATGATAAGGGCAGCATATTATTTCCACCACTATCTCAGTGTTACAAGGCACCTTTATCTGCACCAGGTTTTCATAAACATCTAATTGCCTGTGTCTTATCTTACACTTCGACCTTTCATCAATCTATTTTCAACATAATTTCCATACAATATCCAAGTGCACCACTGCATGCTCCTTTAGTATTTTATCTTAATGTGTAAAAGCTTTTGAATTAGATATACTTCCATTAATTTAATCTTGTTTCCCTTGTTCAGGGGTTGAGTCTGCAAATGTATCTTTTATGTTAATATCCTGAAGCATTTAACTGACATGTTTTTCTATGTAGTTTATAGTTTCAGATCTAATATCCAGATCTTTGATCCATTTTTTGAGCTAATTTTGGTGTGTGTGTTGTTAAGTGGTTTATTTGTTTGTTTATTTGTTTATTGGAGACAGACAGAAACCTAAAGGTAAGGGGGCTATCAAGAGGGAGAGAGACTGAGAGACCCCTGCAGCCCTGTTCCACCACTAGCAAAGATTTCCCCCTACAGGTGTGGACTGGGGACTCAAACTCGTATCTTTGCACATTATAACAGGTGCACCACCACCTGGCCCCTTCTAGTTTCATTTTCCCTCATGTGTCTGTCCAGTTCTCCAAGCACTAGCTGTCATATAAGGTGAGGCTGATATTATAATCCTCAAGTGTCTGTATTATCCTCATGACTAATAGGTATGTGGTATTTTTATATAATTTAAATATATGTGCCCTTAGTTAAAATTGGATCAACCTATTTAACTTTGTTGGATAATATAAGTGTTGTAGCCTGCCTCTCTCTCTCTCTCTCACTATCTCTCTCTCTCGTCTTTCTTTCCATCCTATCACTGTTTGCCTCTCTCTAACTGAAAAAGTTGTCCTGGTGCAGGGAATCTCCATTGATGACAAAGATAGATACATAAAGCTGGGAAGGGGGCTTGGTGGTGGCACACCTGGTTGAGCACACATGTTATAATTCCTAAGGACCCCAGTTCAAGTCTCCAGCCCAACCTGCAAGGGAAAAGCTTTATGAGTGATGAAGCAGGGCTGCTGGTGTCTCTCTGTTTCTCGCCCTATCTTCCGCTTTCCTCTCAGTTTCTCTGTCTCTATCCAATAAATAAATAAAGAAAAGAAAAATAACAAGAACAAACATCTTAAAAGAGAGAATTACAAAAATGCAAATACCACATAATGAAGAGAAGTTTTTACTATAGTTTTAAAATCTCTTTTTCTACATTTCATCAGTTATTAGAAATAAGATTCCACTGGGTGGGGCCAAAGAGCAGTGGAGGCCAACAGGCTGGGGTAGAGCATCACTGAAACTTTAGCAGTGGGTGTGGTATGATGTCATACATTTGAAGAATTATAAACTTATACCACTGCCACAAAAGTATCACTATCCTGATACTGTTGAACTATATTATGATTTCTTCATTTGAGGTAGCATTACTTTATAGTATTATACTTCAGAGGAAGGAAAATAAATCTAGCAATACATTTCAAATGGACTACATAGATTCTTTGTCAGAGTGATTATCTTTAAGACTAAGCACCGAATAGAAAATGCTACCACTGCTTTAAAAGTTTCAGTCTCCTGATACAGTTGAAGTATGTTAAGATTTCTTTGCTCTCTAAAAGCTCTAGTTTGAATAACTTAGGCCTTTTCCAAGACAATTCTTGTACACTTTCATTAGCACCTAGAAAACAGTTTAACAAAATTTAGGATTCTAGGCAGTTGTTTTGATAAAATATGTGTTACAATTTCATTATAGTTATAAAAGTCAAAAATTTTTGAATAAGCATGAAGGACCCAAAAGGGTGGTATTAAGCTGCTAACTTTTCTGTATTGCCTTAATTTATATACAATCACATTCCATTCAAAATATATCTTCAAGTATGCAGCTATATAACTTACATGACCTTAGCCTATTGAAAGACTTGATTAACACAGAGAAGCTTAATTTGGGGGAAGATAAGCATCTAAATGTATTAACTACAGCTAAAAATTCAGGGTTTTTTTCCCAAATGGTTTGCTGAGAATATACTAATTTCACTTTAAATGGTTATTTACTTTCTTCACTGGATAATTCTTTTAATCAAGACAGAAGCAAGATAAATAGCTATTGGTTGGTTTTTAAAAATTCAAGACACTTAGATTGAAAGGGCAGTAAAGCAAAGCATAAATAATAACCCCCCTTTCTTCCTTATGCATAGCCAATAATCTAACCAACCATTCAGGCTCACATGTAGGGGGGGCAGTTTTTTATATTTAAGTCTAGTCTATGATTAGTCTGAAGATTGGTTCTCTAGAATAATCTAAGTTGTTTGTAGAATCTTATGACCAGAATTTGAATTTTTCATCATCTTTTTGGAAAAAGTGCATATAAAAGAAAACATTTTGAAGAATTTTTAATCAATGATGTCCAGTGTTGGTAACCTGAAAACATGTTAAGCTAGAAATATTGACACCTCACGTTGTTATCACATCTGACTCCACTTTCTAGCTGTCTCTTTATTTGGCATGCTATATCTGGGTACAAGTGGAATTTTCATTTGTGTTGTATTTCTGCAAAGGCCTTTCTAAAAAATTGTATTAATTGCACACTGAATGCTTGAGGAAGCACCATGTCATTCTCAGGATCTACCATTATCAACATAAGCATCTGGCTTAAAGGATTTCAAATATTTAAAGAAACACAACTTCACTTTCACTAATCTAAAATATAGAGGGCAACTTGCACATTTCCACCACTTAAATTGCAAACTACAATAATTACAGATATACTAAACATATAGGTTCCAACAAAGCTGTATATATTTTTCCATCCTGTGACAATGAATATCAAACCTGAATCTGCTTTCCAAAAATTCCATGATTTAGAGTTAGGTTCATAAGTTCTCAATTCATCTATGATACACAGAATTCTGACTCTTACACATTCTGTAAAGCTTTGTCATTGGAGGTCTGGACGTTAGTGCCACGCGTCAAATGCCCATGGCTTGAAATGCAAGGACCATAACAGGGATCCTGGTTTGAGCCACTGACTCCCCACCTGCAGGGAGGGGGGCTGTTTCACAAGTGGTGAAGCAAGTATGTTGGTGTCTGTCTTTCTCTCTCTGTCTCTGTTTTTTCCTCCTCTCTCTATTTCTGTCATATCCAGCAGCAACAACAACAAGAATAACAGCAAAGGCAATAAAATGGAGAAGATGGCCTCTAGGAGCTGTGAATTCATAGTGCAGGCACTGAGCCCCAGTGATAACCCTGAAAAAAAAAAGCTTTGATGATAATATTAACTATTGATTGTCTTTTTGAACCCTAAGACAGCAGGAACCTCACATCTCCACTATAGAGCCTCTACTTTCCCCAGTCCTGGAACCCTTGGATAGGGCCCACTTTCCCGTATGCGTCTCTCAATCCATATCAAATAATACTGCATCTGCCAATCACAACCTAACCAACATAATGATTGCCACCTCAACATGCTTCACTTCAGACTGTGTCCAGAGACTTCACGTGTGGAATGACAACCCTTCAACTTCATTACTCGGGTGAGACCTTTCCTTTCATAGTATACTCTAATTTCATCTCAGGTGGTTCACTTTCTAACAAAGTCCCAAAACCTAGATATACACCAGTTTCTGTGAGAGAGAGCATATCTTCACACGTATCCGTAAACTACTGCAAAATATATGCCTGAAAGCAGAAGTGCACTAGAGTTTGCAGTGAGTACCCCCCTAACACTTCCTCTCCACTATTCTGAGCTTTGGGTCCATGATTGCTCAACAATTTGTTTGGCTTTGTATGTTAACTCTCTTTTCAGTCACCAGGTTCCAGATGTCATCAGGATGCCGGCCAGGCTTCCCTAGACTGAAGACCCCACCAATGTGTACTGGAACTCTGCTTCCCCAGAGACCCACCCTACTAGGGAAAGAGAGAGGCAGACTGGGAGTATGGACCGACCAGTCAACGCCCATGTTCAACGGGGAAGCAATTACAGAAGCCAGACCTTCTACCTTCTGCAACCCACAATGACCCTGGGTCCACGCTCCCAGAGGGATAGAGAATGGGAAAGCTATCAGGGGAGGGGGTGGGATATGGAGATTGGGTGGTGGGAATTGTATGGAATTGTACCCCTCCTACCCTATGGTTTTGTTCATTAATCCTTTCTTAAATAAAAAATAAAAATAAAAATAAACTTAAAAAAAAAGCTTTGTGATCATATTTATAAAACAAGCAAACCAAAGATAAAACACTTTTCTCTCATCTTCTTGACAAGTTAAATTTGGTCATTGGTGTCTGTGCAGTCCCTTGTGATAGCTTGTTATGTCATGGTATAATTCCCCAGTTGTTGAGAGTACTCTCCTACTACATCACAACTGTTTGACTGAGATGTTGAGTCCTTGTTCCCCATTTGTCACATATAACTCAGCTTACAAAAGAGTTTTATATGTGTCACAGTTCTATCCAACAAAGTTAAAATGGATGAGCCAAATTTAGCTAAAGAACATATATTCTTAAATTAAAGTACCATACACCTGCTACTCCCTAGGATAATCTAGAGACTTGAGTATTTTAGTATGAAGAAAATAATAAAATTGTAGTAAAAAACCTGAGAGAAAATCTAAATAAATATGGAAATATAATAATCTGGTGTATGAGAAATATTAGTTGTATAACACATGTCCTCTCTCAATCATTATTCCAGTCAGTGGCATATACATTGAAGGAATTTTCTTGGAAAATGTATGTGAAAGTGCAAATGATTCAAAACAAGGATTCTACTTGGGAAAGAACCTATATTCTATAGTAGACACTCAGGAAAAATTTAGGAAATGCATTAAAACCCCCGCAGAATGCATGGCAAAGACTCTGCAGAACAAAACGAGTAGAACTGGAGCATGAGTCTTCATTTCCAACAGAATTGTTCAGTTTTGCAAATCACCAGATGACTCTTGTTATTTAAAACAGAGAAGTTGTAGATGGGTCTAGGGAAGACTCTGTAACTTACAAAAAATAAAAGCATAATAGAAAATGGTCTATTGGGAGTCGGGCAGTAGTACAGCAGGTTAAGTGCACATGGTGCTAAGCACAAGGACCGGCATAAAGATCCAGGTTCGAGCCCCTGGCTCCCCACCTGCAGGGGAGTCGCTTCACAGGTGGTGAAGCAGGTCTGCAGGTGTCTAACTTTTTTTCCCCCTCTCTGTCTTCCCCTCCTCTCTCCATTTCTCTCTGTCCTATCTAACAACAAAAATATCATTAACAACAACAATAATAACTGCAGCAGCAATAAAAAACAAGGGCAACAAAAGAAAACGGTCTATCAACATATGTAGAGAAAAAAGTCACCTATATATATGTATATTTGCATGTGTAACACACACTAAGATGTTTGAAATGTCTCTTTAAGTAAAAAAGAAAACAATCAAAAAATTTTTAAACTTAGAATTCAGAACATTTCTGCTATTTGATTCTGTAAGATCAAACAGCATAATGTATTTCCTCCTCAATGTAGTCCAGTATGCTGGCTTAATGGCCATGAGTAACATAATGATGAAGGTTTCTATTTATTACTGATGCTTCAACTTCACAGCAAGCATCTGCATTGACCACAGTCACCCGATGTATTATGGCTCATGGCTCCATATCATTGAGGGGACTTTTAAGCATATTATATTTATTATGCTATCCTATATTACATTATGTATATTAATCTGTCTTACAGAAGTGTGTTTTACCATCCTGCTACTATAAAATCAGCAAGCTTCTAATACTTCTAACATTTTCTTTAATCTAGAGTAACTTGGTTTAGAAATTTCTATGTAACTGACTAGATATTTAGTTGTAATGAAATAAAAATAGCTTTGCCATTTGTTTGTGAAAGACCATACCTACCACTAGTCTTGCTAAAACCCTTGAGACCTTTCTGATAGCTAGAATTCTATGAACAATTAGTACATGATAAATATTTAGACAATAAGACTTGCCAGCAAAACACTTTTGACTAGTGTCCTGTAACTGAAACAAGCTCATGGTGAGGCTTGTGTTGTATTGGGAGAGAAACACCACCATTAACTGTGACTTGGCTATGTGGTACCTTTTCCTATATATTATGTTTATGTTTATTTTATTTTTAAATTCTTTATTATCTTATTTATTTTGATAGAAACAGCCAGAAACTGAGAGGGAGGAGGGAGATAGAGAGGGTGAGAGACAGAGAGGCAATTGCAGCCCTGCTTTACCACTTACAAAGCTTTCCCCCTGCAGGTGGGGACAAGGACCCGAACCTGGGTCCTTGCTCATTGTAAAATGTGTGCTCAACCAGGTGTGCCACCACACAACCCATTATATTTAAAAATTTTAAGTAGTTATTAACTAGATATTATAATTTACTCTTTACAGATGATGAATATTTAGTTCAGTTTATATACACTTGTTAATACCATTTGTTGAAAACAAGTTTTTGAATAAAACCCAGAAATACCAAGAAACAGGTACTCATTAAGCAATATATTTGTGTTTTAATGCAAATGTATATTTTCATTCATAAATTCTGATGATCATGACTATGCATAAGCTTTTATATTTTATTCCCCAATAAACACTAGCATAACAAACATCAAAACTAATTTATATAGGAAACACTTACAACAAAAATGAACTAAAAGGCACTCAGATAAAAATAAAATGTATCCAAGGGAAAATATGCTACTAATTTATGAAATACTTTGCATAAATTCTATTGACATTTTGAAGGAGAAGAAAGGAGATATGAAAAGCAAAAACAAAAACACCAAGAGGACCAACAAATTGTCCTTGCAAACCCTGGCAAGTAATCTCCAACTACCAAGTGAAATACAAAGGGTGTGTGCACTCAAGGGAGGAGCCAAAGCAAAGGATCCATGGAAACATCACATCAGAAGGAGCTGAAAAAACCAAGTTCTGAAAAAAAAATTGTAACTATCAGTGAGAGATTCTCTGACAGAGGACCCACCCTATTGAAGAGGAACTTTTTGAAACAAAATCAAAATGTAGTAAAGCACAATAAATAGAGAAGAGTGGAGGAAATACTTAGAGAAAAGTAATGAAGGAGGAAAAAGCCAAGGAATCTCAGAAAACAAACCACTCTACTGAAAACAGTATTACATGAAAAATCAAGAAAGAAAATATGTATGAATTTATAAAAATTCCCCTGTATTATATTTTGTTCTATAATTCAGGAAAATTATTTCCTCATTAGAAATGAAAAAGACAGGTAACTGGGATGAGTTCCCCACACTTTTATTTTATGAAAAAGTACTACAAAGAACAGAATAATCTACCTGCATCAGTGAAATGTGTCAGAAGTATGTGTCAAAATAAACTCAACAATAATATGCAATGGAGATAAAACATAAAAGAACAACAAGTCCCAGTTATTATATATTTGTGGAAATAAAAAAGCACAATTTAGAGAAAAGTAGATATAAAGAAAAAACTGTTTCTGACAAAGAAATAAAAAAAAATCCAAAGGAATACTAGAATGAACTAATACAATAGGTAAATGAAAAGAAAAAAGAAAAAAAAAGGTCAAAATTAAATGATGAAAGGGATCTTTTCTTTTTCTATAAAAGGATAATCATTGAAAATAGGCATCAAGTCAGGTAACTAACAAATAATATGCATGCATAACACAGAACATCATAGTAAGGGTGTTGAAAGATAGAATAAATTTAGCCACACTAAGAGTCTGACATACAATACATCCTTAAGAGAAATTTTTATTATCAACTCTTAACTTTAGTTAAAGAAAAGAGCAGCCACCTAGGTATAGTTTTATTATCTAAAATAAGTCTTTATTTGTAGTAGAGGAAATTAATCATCTTTTGTTATTTTGTCATCACAACATGACAAACTACCTACTTATCATTTATCTCTCTTTCAAGGGGTCTATCCTCTACTGGTTTGGTGTTGCTTATTTTCATATTTCTTTTTTCCAATTTACGGTCAATAGTAGAATACAGTACCTTGTATGTATCTCACATTTCTCAGTTTTCCACATGACAATTTAACCCCCTCTAGGTCCTCCTCTACCATCAAGTTCCCCTCCACAACCCAGATTCTTTACTTTGGTGCAATAAACCAAATGCAACATTTCACTTTTTTTCCTTTATTATTTTGTGTTTTTTATTTTTTTTCTATATTAAGGGATTAAGTTTTATAGTCCACAGTAAGTATGGAGAATTTGAAAAATGCCTTTCTAATCCATTGTTTTCCATGAATTTAAAAAGTACTGAGTATGTCGTGTCTCAAATATATTGACTATTTCTGTGATGGGTGCCAATGACAGATGCTGCTTTTTTTAAATTTTGTATTATATCTATACATTGACTTTTTGGTGACTAAACTATACTAGTATTAAACATTTTACTTTTTAATAAAGTTATAGATAAATTTCTGGATATCAACTTAGTTTTCTCTCAAAATATCTTTAACAACTCATCCACATTGTACAGCTACTTTAATACATATGATTATGATGATGTAATCTATGCCATGTATGCATGAAGTTCTGTTCCCAAGTTTGAATCTGGTTCCCAAAGGACTGAATTTTCTGACATAATTCATGGTAAGAGATGACTTGAGTTTGATAAATTGAGTTGAATTTACTCCAACAGTTAGCATACTAAAATGAAGACTGGAAACACAATCAGAGGCATTCAAGTCACCTTAGACTTGTCCTCTCCAAATAAGAAAAAAAAAAAGTTAAGATTGTGAGCCTTGCTCTAGGGGAAAATGTGGGAAGCCATGGATGGTCCTGGGCATGATCTGTGCCATCTCCCTGTTTGTGTACAACTCTGGCTCCTAGCTTTCCAGCTTGCCATTACTTCCATCTGTATAAAATGTCAACATCTTCAGTCAGGGATTAGGCCTTGATTGGGTTAGTACACTCACTTGGCCACTGGTGGTGAGTTCTAAATAGCGGTCTTCCTTCATGAGAAGGCTAGTGTGAAATGTTTTGACTTTCAGTGACACCCAGCAGTGATACTGGCTTCCTGTTCTGCCAAGGTTGCTCACGCATAAGAATCTTTGTTTTTACTTCTGGGTAAAGATTAACAAGTCTTGGCTTTTAACGGTATTAACATACTTTTGTTACCAGATTTTATAAGACAGACTATGACCCACATAGTCAACGACTGCCACCTCTCCAGATTCAAAGGAGGTCTCAAAACTTTACATCAGGCTCAACCTGACACTGTTGACTGGCTATGGAAGAAGGGCAAACGCTAGAAGAAGAATAAGATGATGTCAAGTTCCCCAAATGGGTATATGACCAGTAGCAATTGTTAAAGAAGCTAATATAATTAAAATCCTATCCAACATTTGGAATTTGAAGAGTTCTTAATTTCTTCTATTGAATGGTTAGCAAAACAATAGATTACTATGATTTTGATTTGTTTTCCTTCACCTAATTACAAGCTGAGATGTATTGAACAATATCTTTATTAATTTCATAAAATGTCCTTTACATCCTGGGTACTTTGTTTTTTGTTTTATTGGCTTTAGAACTTTCTATGCATTATTGGTACCCCACAACCCATGGCTATACTATGAATTCAGCACGTAAAGTTAAAAATTTAGTCTAACCCACATGGAGAGCTGTATGGAGAACTCTCAGAAGACTAGAAGTAGACCTACCCTATGACCTCTTCTCCTCCTGCAGACGTATCATAAGGAACCAAACATACCCATCCAAAAAGATATTTATTTTCCTATGCTCATAGCAGCACAATTTGTAATAGCCCAAACCTAGAAGCAACCTAGGTGTCCCAACAACAGATGAATGGCTGATTAAGTTGTAGTCTATATACACACAATGGAATACTACTCAGCTATTAAAAATGATGAATTCATATTCTTCAACTCATCTTAGATGGAGCTTGGAGGAATAATGTTAAGTGAGAGAAACCAGAAATTAAAAAATTTGCATATTTCATATTTCTAGATGGACCACAGAATTACATATATTGGAGTGATGCTCTGGTTCTCTCACATAAACAAACTTTTTAATCATTTTATTGGAGAAAAATATGAAGATTAATCCGATCAAAGAACAACTCTATCATTTTATGTGGTTCCAGAGGTCAAGCACTGGGCCTCACACATATAAGTAGAACTAACTGTAGATAGATGTATCTAAATCAACCAAAGGTAAAACTTCCAAGAAGCTTCTTTTGATAAGTAAATAATCTTAATCTGAACCATTCAGGCCCAGGGAAGGCATTTGACTCTTTGGAATGGGCCATTAGATGCTCTATACTAAGGTCAGTATTTTCCTTCAAAAAAGCTACTGAGGGGGGGGTCAGCCATAGGGCAACAGGTTAAGCATACATGGCAAAGTGCAAGGACCAGAGCAAGGTCCTGGGTTTAAGTCCCAGGATCCCTACCTGAAAGGAGCTGGGGAGTGGGGAATGAAACAGGTCTGCAAGTGTCTATCTTTCTCTCCCCCTCTTTGTCTTCCCTTCCTCCCTCGATTTCTCTCTGTCCTATCCAACAACAAAAACAGTGATGACAATAATAACAACAATGGCAACAAGGGCAAAAAAAAAAAGGGGGGTTGGGCTGCCTCCAGGAGCAGTGGATTTGTACTGCAGGCACCAAGCCTCAGAGATAACCCTGGAGGCAAAATAAAAATTAAAAAAGGTACTAAGAATGTTTCTCCTGTTTGTCTGTCACTCCTGTCTACCTTCCCCATAGCAAGAACATATATTCTTAAGTGTGAAACGTTCTTCCTAAGGATGTAAAGTGGGGATGTCCATTTCTTTGCCCTTCCTTCACAGGCATACTTTTATCAACTTCCACATTTTTACCTTTGTTGACCTAAAGTCTGCCTCATTCTTGCGGTTTCACAGGAAGCTGGAATCTAAGGGAATTTTACCCATCACCCCTCAAAACAGACAAGTCCTCTACCTACAAAGCCATGTCTTTAAATCCCTTTTAATATATTAGTCAGGTTGAACATTTGTTGACTTACTCAATTATACATTTCTTCAGAAAAATGATAATTTGCATTTCCAGAACTTTGTTTATATATTCGATGATTTCATATTTTCAGGTAATCAACTGCCTGTGTTTTTAATGGTCAAACTTTCTTCACAAAGCAGCTGAAAGGTATTTATTGGGGACCACAGTGGTTCACCCTGTTGACACAGTTGTCACCCACCATGTGCTAGGACCTCCTTTCAAGTCCCATCTCACAACCCCTGCAGGGGGAGCCTTCATAAGCTGCTGAAGGGTGCTCCAAATTTCTCTTTGCCTCTCTCCCTCTCTCTCTCTCCCCCTCCACCTCCTTGTTAACTTGTCTCTATCCTACCAGAAAGGGGGGAATGAAAATGGAAGAGAAAAAAAAAAGGAGTGGACTCATTATGCAAACACAGAGCCTCAATGATAACCCTGATGGTAAAACATATACATATTGTTCACACATATATTAACATATACTTATGCATGTACATATATACATGTATTTAATATATAGCCATGTGTATGTTTGCTTTTATCCTTAAATTCTCCAGCCATTAGGAGAAGACTGAAATTTTTGTTCCATATTTATTTTCACCATTCTACATTTAATAAAAGTGCCTTGGATCATATATAGAATAGGTTCTATAATTAACAAGCACTGGTACACAGAAATGAATCACATTGTCAGGTAGACAAATACGCAGAATAAAAAGTGTAGACAACGTCATAAATGAAACATGTCACTTGATTCTGCCAATGGTTGGCATTAAGCACTAATGAAAAGGAGGCTATAGAGTAAACACAAGCCACCAGCTGTGAGATATGGAATGAAGCCCTGGAACCTCACCTTCATTGGCGTGGTGCTAAAGAGTTCCATCAATCTCACTCTTTGATTGCTTCTTTATTAGGACAGCTTGCCATTAAGTCGCAACAGTCCTCATTTTTCTTTGCTGCACATAAATTAATTTCAATTTCCCTCACAGATGGATCAACAATAAATCTTTTATAAAATCAGAGAATTATAAAAGCAGATTGTCTTGAATTCTCATATATAAATTTATGTGAAAGCTGAGTCCTACAAAAGTAACATAAAAAAATCTATAGTATGAAAGACTTCCTCTTCTGTTTGATTAAATAGTATTGTCATTAACTGGAGAGAGAGAAAATAGCAAAGAAGCATTGCATAGGACTCTTATGTGAGTTCTTCCAGGTTTAATCTCCTCTACTGCATAATCTCAAAGAGACCGGCATACTTTAATGATGACTCTTTAGTGACTATCAGGCCACCCCCTCAGCTGGGGCCCTCAGTGGAGGAGTCCTGAGATTTCCAGACAAACATGATGAGCCTAGACCTCAAATAACTCCCTCTCTCTGTTGTTATTGATTATTTCTATCAGGAACAACACAATAGACCCCTTTGTCAGCCCCCATAGGACCTTGCCCTCTACATGGATCAATGGTAGAGAATGTTACATCCCCCGAAGGGAGGCTGGGCAACATACTCTATGTTCTTCCTGAGGAAGATGAGTCCTGAAATTGGGGCAGCTTCAAACATTCCTACTCATGACCACAGAATGTGAGTTCAAATCTACAAGGATGCAGAGGTCACCTAGGCTCCTAAACTGAATATGGGCCCCAGATCAGATCAAATCCATAGTGATTACAGTCAACAATATTTATATAACTTTCCCATTTTTGGGAGCTACTCGCTTCCCTGATACAGCTTTCTGTTCCTTTATGCAGCCATGACATCATCTCCCCAGACATTAACTAGGATTCACCTGCATATCAGATGTCAGGCTTAGGGAAAAAAATAAAAAACTATTATAGTCAATGGCTCTTTGTAATATAACTAAAATAGGACTACTAACTATCTACAAAAAACAGAGACCCCCCCCCCCCAACTCTTCATCTGCACTATTTCAGTCTTTAGGCTCATGATTAGTCAACAACTTGTTTGGCTCTATATGTTAACTCTTTATTCAGCCACCGGGTTCCAGATGCTAACATATGCCAATTGTACTTCCCTGAGCTGACTACCCCACCAACATATCCTAGAGCCCCACTTCCCCTCACCTCACTAGGGAAAGAGAGAGAGAGACAGGCTGGGAGTATGGATAGACCTGCCAATGTCCATGTTCAGCGGGGAAGCAATTACAGAAGCCAGACCCTCCACCTTCTGCACCCCATAATGACAATGGGTCCATACTCCTCTTTCTTTCATAGAAATAAATACATAAATCTTGCTTTTTAAACTTTATTATTTATTCATTTATATTGAATAAAGAGCCAGAAATCAGGAGGATGGGGAGAGACAGAGAGTAAGAAAGACAGACACCTGCATCACTGTTTCTCCACTCATGAAAAGTCTCCCCCTACAGGTGGGGCCTGAGGGCTTGAACCCAGGACATTGTGGATTGCAACATGTGTGCTCAGTGCATAAGCACCTGCAACCAGCAGTAGAATATACAAAAGACACAAGATTATGGGCAGTGTGATAAAGTAGAAATGTAATTTTAAAAGGGCCATGGGATGGAACACTTCCTTAAGTACTCATATTACAGTGCACAAGCACCCAGGTTCAACCTCCTGGTTCCCACCTGCAGAGGGGAAACTTCATGAGCGGTGAAACAGGTCTACAGTTATCTCTCTGTCTATTTCCCGCTCCCATCTAAATTTCTATCTCTATCCAATAATAAATAAATAAATAAATAAATAAATAAATAAATAAGAATGTCCTTTTATACCTAGATATAGTCCTGACACAAGGATTTTCAGAGACAAGTTGGCTATCCTTGATAAGGCCCTATGAGAGGAAAAGGCACAGGGAGAATCATTGCCACAGTCAGTGCTGAGAAAGATAGCTAAGTGAAGGCAAGGGGCTAGGACTAATTAGAACAGAACTCTGCAGCGGGACTCAACTCACCAGATGCCACTAAAATGGCAGCTACATTAACACTTTGCTGGACAGTCAATATGGACTCTGTGAGAGTTCAAAAGAACAGACTGAACCAGTTCTAGAGGGCACCCATCATTGAGAATTTTACTCAAGAGTTCAGCTAAGTGTCCAAAATGAATATTAGGGACAGATCCCTAAGGATTACCACAGTAGGGAGAAAAGAAAGAAAGAGCCATTCTAAAATGTATCAAAATATTCTGACTTCCTAAAACAGACTTGCCCTCAGGTAAAGCTTGTGTCTTTTGTATATTTTACTGCTGGGTCCAGGTGGTACACCAGATTGAGTGCACACGTTGTAATCTACAAGGGCCTGAGTTCAAGCCCCCAGTCCTCACCTGTAGGGGGAGTGCTTTCACTAGTGGTGAAATCATCTAGAGATTGATCTGTGCTGGGTATTGTCAGAAATTTACTGCGTGTGGTAAGGTTAATATCTAATTCTAGCATATTCTCTCTCTCTCTCTCTCTCTCTCTCTCTCTCTCTATCTCTCAGAGCATATTCTCTCTCTCTCTCTTTCTCTCAGAGCATATTCTCTCTCCCCCCCCCCACTGTCTCTCTCTCTTCCCAACCCTCTGAACCCTATCTGAAGAAAAATAAAAAGGGATGGGTCAAGGAAGCCTACTACTGAGCCCCAACTACAATTTCGTGGCAAAAAAAAAAAAAAAAAAAACTACTGAATTTGCAGGTGAAGCACTTCAGTAGAAGCTAAGGAAGACAATGAAAAAACAAACAAAAACGCCAAAACAAGCAGCTGATGGAGACATATATGGTTAGAATGGAACCTGGATTTTCCACATTTTTTGCATTTCCAGTTTCTTAGTCTTAGTTTCCCCCCGTTTTGATAAAATGAGACATATGATTTGACAATGCCAGAGGTTTCTGTTCTTTTGATGTTGTTAGCACACTTTCCAATGTTCTGATTTTCACAAACTTCTCCCACTTAAACATATGGTGGTGATATAATGTACAGACCATCAAAGTGACTCTTGGACTTGTATGAACCTCAAATGTTTTAATAGAAGAAAAGACACAGGTAAATGCATTTACAGATGTGGGGGAAGCCAATAAAAATAATATAACCCATAGTCTACATAAGACTACACACACAGTAGAGTATGGACAAATGAGTTGTTTGGTTTAATTAGATGCAAAATTTGATTTCGGCCCTTGATCACCTAATCTGATCATCTTTTGGTTTTCATTATATGTGGTCATATTGCTCAGTACATTTTCTGGTTGTGATGAATTCCTAGGAACATGAGCTCTTACTAAAGCTATCTTATATTAAATCTCTGATGACATGGGGAAAGGAGCTCTCAAATTTCTGTCTGTGAGTTCAAGTTTGGGGTTCGTGGTAAAGAGTAGTTTCTGAGACTGAATTATTATCAGGACTGAAAGCTGTAAAGTAATTTAATATAAAATGTGTCCATAGCTGAAGGTGTCAGTCAAATAAGAACCTGTTGACATTGATCAGGTCTGTCAGGTATGGCATTCAATTCTACATTTAGCATTTCCTATAAAAATAAATGATGTAATTAACCATGAAGCTAATATTCTATGGGAAAATATATAAATTGAGACAATGACACAATGATTTATAATTATTATGAACTGGTGTCTGAAGTTATCCAAGACACATTTTTATTTGAAAGGAAAGTAATAAACTTTCCTACCAATTTATTATAACAATTTGGTTAAAATTAAAATAAAGTCATGTATTTTTTCCTAGAAAGATACATTCCCAAATTAATCCTTTTTTCCTAGAAATAGAAATAGTATTTTAGGTAGTCAAAGATAACTTAATTTGGGCTGGGCTGTGGCACAGCAGGTTGAGCACACAGTGTACAATGTGCAAGGATCCAGGTTCAAGCTCCCAGTCCCTATCTGCAGGAGGAAAGCTTCACGGGTGGTGAATATATGTTGTGGGTGTCTCTTTCTATTTTTATGTCTCTATTGAATAATAATAATAAATACATAAAATATTTTTAAAGATAACTTGTTTTTACTTCATTGTGCTTGAATGGTATATATTATGATAATATTCTCATTATGAAATAAGCATACAAATATTAACCATGGGCTAGATCTACATGTGACAGTAGCGCAGATCACTAATAAAAATTACATAAAATATATGAAATGCTTACAAACAAAACATAAATAGATATGCCTATATTAATTTTATATACATATAATTTAAAGCACTAAGTCAATTCATACAATGCATTATTTATTTATTTATAAATTTATGTATTTGCCAAACAGAGCTGTCATTCATGCAAATGCCCCAGATTGATAGGGACCATGTGGTGGCTCACCTAGTTGAGTGCAAATGCATAAGGACCCCAGTTCAAGCCCTGGTCCCCATCTATAGGGGGGAAGCTTCAAGAGCTATATAGCAGTGCTGCAGATGTCTTTCCTTCTCTATCTCTCCTCCTCTCTTAATTTTTCTTTGCCCTTTCAAATTGAAAATAGTCATACATGCTTTTCTTAATAAAAGTGCAAGCTTTATGTTTTCATTCTGAAAGAAACAGGGAATGAGAGAGACAGAGAGAGGGAAAGAGAGAAAAGACAGGAAAGAAGAAAGCCACCACTGAACTGGAGTGCCATTTGTTAGGCTCACACCAGCCTTAAGAGGCCAGATCTAGCACCCTGGTCCCAAGCTTGACAAGACAACAGACATTCAGTGTGGACTATCTCTTACGTCCTATACTCTCACTTTATGTGTGTATGGATCAGTGTCTATTGATGTTCATTATATTATTGTTGAAGAACATTTTCCGGTATCCCAATATATGATCTCTGGTGTTTGATTTCATATGAAGGACTCTGAATACTGGATAGAATATTTCAGTGATGAAGACATTCCCATGCCCAGTTCTTTCTGGGTGACTCTCCCAATGTGTAGAGAATAATAAACCTCATTACCATTTTGCAAAGAGAAGGCAAACTTTGAATCTGCCTACCCATGTTTACCAAAATCCCTTTTCCTTGCTCCTTATTAACTGGCTTTTGGTTTATTTGTATATGCATTAACTTTTAACATCTTAAAAATATTTTATTATCTTTATTTACTTGACAGAGACCATCAGAAATCAAGAGGAAAGGGGATGCAGAGGAGAAAAACACAGACACCCAAAGCACTGTTTCACCACTTGTGAAACTTTCCTTTTGCAGGTGGGGACCTGGAGGCTTGAACCCAGGTACTTAAACACTGTAACATGTGCATTCAACCAGGTGCACCACCACCCAGCCCTATTATATTTAATTATTTGATGGAAACAGCCAGAAATTGAGAGAAAGAGGATGCAGAGGAGAGGTACAGAAAGACACCTGTATCCCTGCTTCACCACTTGTGAGACGTCCCCCCTGCAGGTGGGGACCTGAGGCTTGAACACAAGTCCCTGTGCATTGTAACATGTAACATGTGCACTCAGTCAGGTGTTCCATCACCAGGTTTTTTTAACTGCTTTATTTTAGATTGTGTATGAAGAGAAATGAGTACACTACTCAGGTTTTACTGATATCCCTATATACACAAGAAATAAACGTATTATTTAAAAAAAAAAAAACTTCTTTTGCTATTTTCCCCTATCATTCCACTAGATGCTTGTTTGATTATTTGTCCAGCCTCTGAAGAATCCGGGCGGAGGGGGGGGAAACACAGGACATTTCTTTTGTGCTCTTATACTGTCTATATTGTCCATTTTCTCACTTTAACTTATGATGAAAATGTGATCAATTTACCATTACTCAAAATCCCTTTGGTAAAAGTTTTTTCAAACTCCATTCTGTTTCACTGTTTTCTCATTTCTAGGCAAATAGTCTCATGTTTTCTTTTAAACTTTTTTTTATATTTATTTTATTTATTTTTTCCCTTTTGTTGCCCTTGTTGTTTTATTGTTGTAGTTATTATTGTTGTTGTTGTTGTTAGATAGGACAGAGAGAAATGGAGAGAGGGAGGGGAAGACAGAGAGGAGGAGAGAAAGATAGACACCTGCAGACCTGCTTCACCGCCTGTGAAGCGACTCCCCTGCAGGTGGGGAGCCGGGGTTCGAACCGGGATCCTTATGCCGGTCTTTGTGCTTTGCGCCACCTGCGCTTAGCCCGCTGTACTACAGCCCGACTCCCGACTCATGTTTTCTTAAGTGAAATAGATGTCCATGCCTGCATTCAGACATAGAAAACCCATTGGTTAAATTTTAGTGATATTAGATAATTGTACATTAAGAATAAGTATGTTACTGATATAATTATATATATATAATTATATATATATATATGGAGAGAGAGAAAGCTTTTTCAGTAACCTGCATGTCTTGGAATTGAAGAACTACAATACTATTGGCTAGGAGCATTGTTCAGGATGGCTGTTTGATAGAGTTTTCAAAAACTTTTAGGCTTTCTGGGCTTTGCTCAATGGAAAAGTCATTTTCAATTTAAGTTGTAAGAAAGCAGAGCCTATTCCTTTCAAAACATTCTTTCACAGTTCCCCATGACTGCCACAGCAACCAGAGATACGTGGAAATGCGAGGCATGGTGTGCGCATCGTAGATGGGCAAGAGGTGGCATTTCAGAGTTAGGCATTTCCAGGGAAATATATAACAAAGACTGAAACAAGGTTGCAGAAACCTTGGTGTTCTTTTCAGAAGAGAGTGAATGAATAAAATCAAGTTAATTTTATAATACAAAATCTTTTAGTTACCACTAATAGGATGGAAATAGAACATGGACAACCTGTCTTTTTAGCCTCCAGTGTTATCGCTGGGGCTCCAGGCAGGCCTGGAGCTATGAACTATGAACCCATCACTGCTGGAGGCCATTTTTCCCATCTTGTTGCCTTTGTTGTTCCCCTTGTTGTTCTCATTATTATTGTTGTTGTACAGGACAGAGAGAAATCAAGAGAGGAGGGAAGACAGAGAGGGAAAGACCGAGGGAGAGAGAAAAACAGACACCTGCAGACTTCCTTCACCGCCAATTGAAGGGACCCCCCCCTGCAGAATCTTTCTTTTTATAAATATATTTACTTGATTTATTTGATTGAGAAATAAATGTGTAGAGAAAAATAAAGAGATCAGAGTTCTGCTCAGTTTTGGCAAATGGTGATGCTGGGAATTGAACCTAGCTCCTCAGAGCTTCAGGCATTAGTTTCTTGCATAACCATTTTGTTGTCTCCTTGACCTGATAACCTTGCAAAATATAATTCTAAGACATAGAGAGAAATCAAGTTAGTAATATAAAGTAACACTTTTTATTAACAATATAAAATCTTCCAAAACTATGTAGTAATTGGATATGTAAAATTAGTACAGTGTTTTAAAATGTATAGAAATGTAACAAAAATATAATATTAGATCCTCTGCCTCTAGCTTTACATGCAATGCAAAGAATCATGTGATTTACCAATTAGGATCAAAATTATTTTATTTTTTGTTTAACTTTCTGAGTGTTTCTAGGATAAGTATCCAACCCCTGATTATTCTTCTGAGACCTCTTTAGAATCATCTCTAACATTCACTTTCTATAAACAATCACTTTAAGATAATGTGTTTCTGGGGTAAGTGATGACACAGCGATAACATTACCTTGTGAAAGGACCTAAGTTCAAGTCCCTGGTCCCCACATGCAGGGGGAAAGCTTCACCAGTGGCCGCAGGTGTCTCTCTGTCTTTTTCCTCACCACCCCCCTCAATTTCTCTCTATCTCTACCCAACAATAAAATAATAAAATTAGAAAAAAAATAATGTTTTCTTCATGCTTATCAGAATTACCCTAGTTTTTTTTTTTTTTTATTGGGGATTAATGATTTCTAGTGTAATTTTTGAGACATTAATGATGACACCATTTGTCATCTTCCCATGACAGGTGTTTACAGTATATTCTTAACCCCAACCTAGGTATATTTCCATCAAACACTAGGACTTCAACACTTGATACATCCATCAGCCCTCACCTAAGTCTTTCACTTAGTCTTTCACTTCAGTGTAGTACATCACCAGTCTAAGCTTTACTTTTGTTTTCCCTCCTTATTTTTGTTTCTTACATTTCACCTATAAACAGTTTCATCTAGTATTTGTCCTTCTCTTCTTGACTTATCCCATTATTACCTCAAGCTTCATTCAAGTTAAATCCCAAGCAGTAAATGCCTCATTTTTTTAACAAGTGTGTTCTGTTTTTCTTTTTATTTTATGTTTACTCATTTGTTTCATTACATTTATGGGTTAATGTATTACAAGGAAAATTTTGACATATGGGAACAATCTCTTTTTTTAATAACTATATTTATTTATTATTGAACAGAGACATAAATTGAGGAGTTGAGGGGAAGTACGGAAAGAGAGAGACACCTGTAGTCCTGCTTCACCACCTGTGAAGCTGAAGGTGAGGACCAGAGGCCTAAACCTGGGTCCTTGTGCCCTATGATGTGTGTGCTCAACCAGGTGCTCCAACTCTGGGTCCCTGTAGTTTTAGAGGCTGAGAAGTTCTACACCCTGAGGAACTAGGAAGAATGGTAGAGTGTTTCAGTCTGGAGACCTGCACTTCAGAAAGGATGGTCTAGAAGATGTAATTCCAAGTTTGGATTTGAAACCTGGGAACCAGGAGTGCATATATTTGCACACAGATAAGCTGCATATCTTCACTAAACAAACTAAATTACCCTTCTTTTATCATAGTTCTCTTTCCATTGAAGTATGGAAATAATTAGATGATACCTAATCACATTGTCACATTTAAAGGAGTAATTTTTTTTTTTGTTATCGCCACAGTGGTATTTATTGCTGGGGCTCAAAATATGCATGATGAATCTCTTGCTCCTTTAGACTGCTGTTAATCATTTTTTCCCTCATATTTCCTTTCTCTTTCTTTTGTTGATAAACACAGAGAGAAATTAAGGGGGAGGGGGGAGGGAGAGAGGGAAAGACATACCTCCTGTACTTCTTTCCCCAGTAGGTAATCTGCTTGAACCATGGTCTGCCACCACACTACTCAGGAGTGATATTCTTTTTTTTTTTTTAGAGTACACTTTTTTTTTTTATTTAAGAAAGGATTAATTAACAAAACCATAGGGTATGAGGGGTACAACTCCACACAATTCCCACCACCCAATCTCCATATCCCACCCCCTCCCCTGATAGCTTTCCCATTCTCCATCCCTCTGGGAGCATGGACCCAGGGTCCTTGTGGGTTGCAGAAGGTAGAAGGTCTGGCTTCTGTAATTGCTTCCCCACTGAACATGGGCGTTGACTGGTCGGTCCATACTCCCAGTCTGCCTCTCTCTTTCCCTAGTAGGGTGGGTCTCTGGGGAAGCTGAGCTCCAGGACACATTGGTGGGGTCTTCAGTCTAGGGAAGCCTGGCCGGCATCCTGATGACATCTGGAACCTGGTGACTGAAAAGAGAGTTAACATACAAAGCCAAACAAATTGTTGAGCAATCATGGACCCAAAGCTTGGAATAGTGGAGAGGAAATGTTAGGGGGGTACTCACTTCAAACTCCAGTGCACTTCTGCTTTCAGGCGTATATTTTGCAGTAGTTTATGGATACGTGTGAAGATATGCTCTCTCTCACAGAAACTGGTGTATATCTAGGTTTTGGGACTTTGTTAGAAAGTGAACCACCTGAGATGAAATTAGAGTATACTATGAAAGGAAAGGTCTCACCCGAGTAATGAAGCTGAAGGGTTGTCATTCCACATGTGAAGTCTCTGGACACAGTCTGAAGTGAAGCATGTTGAGGTGGCAATCATTGAGTTGGTTAGGTTGTGATCGGCGGATGCAATATTATTTGATAAACAATTGATTCAAATTGTAATCTCTTTTAGAGATATCCTCGCAAACACATCCAGAAATAATGTTTTACTACCTCCCCAAGCATAATTTGGCTCTAACATGCTGCCAAATAAATTTAGAAATTCAATGTAGATATGATGACTTAAGAAATAAACTGATGGCGCAAAGCACAAGGACCGGCATAAGGATCCCGGTTCGAACCCCGGCTCCCCACCTGCAGGGGAGTTGCTTCACAGGCGGTGAAGCAGGTCTGCAGTTGTCTATCTTTCTCTCCTCCTCTCTGTCTTCCCCTCCTCTCTCCATTTCTCTCTGTCCTATCCAACAACGACAACAACAATAATAACTACAACAATAAAACAACAAGGGCAACAAAAGGGAATAAATAAATAAAATAAATATTTAAAAAATAATTTTAAAAAATAAACTGATTTTTCATAGTGTCTGGAGACCATATTTCCAAAATCAAACATCAGCAATGCTAACCACTTTGAATTGTCTTATCTCTCTCTAGTTAACTACTTATGGGATTAGCTTATAAAGTTTTAGAGAATGACACTCTTCAACAATACTTGGAAAACAGTCAAGTCTCTGCCTTCCTGATTTATCACCTTTTTCTTTGTATAATTGTATGTCATTTATTATTATTACTATTAGGAAGTTTGGAAGTATTCCACTGATGGAACTCCCCCTAATCATATCTTAGTCTTTTTTTCTCTAAATTTTATCAGCAAAGAACTACCTTTTAAATAAAAGCCAAGCATGCAGTTATACTTGTATATACACTTGGGGAAGTATGGGATGACCATCCAATCTTTTACACTATGTAAAATTTATCAATACTTTTCTATGTTTTAAGTTGGGAGTCTTTATAACACTAGTTTATTATAATGGATTATACACTTGATATATACATTTACATATGTGTATTCAGTTTTACTACAGATATAATGCCAAAAATTAGGAGTAATGACAAGTTTTATTTTTAGTAATATTTTTATTCCTGACCTATCCTTGGGGGTATATTATACTCATAGGTATTAAGATGCATGTGAATGACAACTCTTGATTGCTTGACTTATTATGTTGACACCTACTATAAATTTTTGCATCAACAGAACTGTAATGACATCACTGACAATTGGATAGTAGTTTTCCACAGGTTGGAAGTTAAAGGAAAAGCAAGTAGGAGCTATTTGTCATAGTATGTGTATAACAGATCTCTCTTCTTTGCTCACATGAAGAAGTGAAATTATTTCAATAGAGAGAACTGAAGCGCACAGTTGCTATCATGTCTGCTTGTCACTTAATATGAAGAAAATATATCTATTTTTAAAACTCACAGTTCATTCATTTAATATGGACTTAATGTTTTCCAAAGTTTTATGAGTTCTCCACAAGGATACAAATATACCTGTAGTCCTTTCATTTTTTCTTTTATTTTTATTAAACCCATCTTTATTGAAATGTTGTGAATAAGCACTGAAATAGGTTAGTTGCATCTCAAATATAACCATTATTTTGATAGGATCCTTCATACTCATAAACTTATCCACTGGTAAAATATGCAAAACACCTATTGGCTATTACATTAAGTAATGTAATACTTCCATACTCCCAGAGGGATAAAAAAAAGTAGGAAATCTATCAGGGGATGGGATGGGATACAGAGTTCTGGTGGTAGGAACTGTGTGGAATTCTACCCCTCTTATCCTATGGTTTTGTTCGTGTTTCTTTTTTATAAACAACAAATTTTAAAAAATGAACTGAGTCACTTGTTAGATTAATATTAAAGGACATAATCTTTATGGAAAAAGGAAGTTTAATGTGAGGGTTCATGGACTAGCTATTTCTTTAGAAATGCTGAGTATGACAGCTGCTGACAGCCTAGACTTATCTAAATTTAAATAGCACAATTAGAGGAAAATCAGAATACAGTTCTCAATCACACAGGTCACGTGTTCATGTTCTCTAGCCACATGAACCTAGTGGCCCTATACTCAAGATATAGACCATTTGTATTGTAGCAAACATGATCTGATATAGTTTTGTATCTTTGAGCACACAAAGTATGTGCATTTAGATTACTGTGTCCTCTAGTATACAGAACTATATATATTTACCCCATGTATCTAGATGCTGACATACTTACATATTAACAAATGGTGCTGCATTTAACCATGAAATGCTAGTATGTCTAGCCTACTATGTCAGCATCACTTCTTACTACTTTTATTTACTTATTTTTATTGCCGCTGCCATGCATATAACTGGGTCTTGGTGCCGGCACTAAAAATCTTATAGCTCCCAGCTGCTATATTTTTCCTTTTTTTTTCTTCCTAATTTTTTTTTTAGATAGGAATGAGAGAAATTAAGAGAGGAGGGGCCAGGTGGTGGCACACAGGATCAACTATGCATAGTGCCAAGTGTAAGGACACATGCAAAGATCCTAGTTTGAGCCCCCGGCTTCCCACCTGTAGTGGAGTCGCTTCATAAGCAGTGTAGCAGGTCTGCAGGTGTCTATTTTTCTTTCTCCCTCTTTATCTTCCCCTCCCCTTTCAATCTTCTCTGTCTAATCCAAACAAATAAAAGAAATAGAATCTGCTATGCAGGCAATAACCTAGAGGCAAAAAAAAAAAAAAAACAGATAAGAAATTGAGAAAGGAAAGGGAAATAGAGATGGAGAGAGGCTTGCAGGCCTGCTTCATTGCTTGTGAAGTACCCTCCCACACACACAGATGCAGAATCGGGGCTCAAACCTGGGTCCTTGAGCTTGGTACTGTGTGAGCTTAATCAGGTGTGCCACTGCCTTCCCCTCTTGCTATTTTTATTTTTATAAATACTTTTTAACTGGAGCATTGGTTTATGGTGGTACTGGGGATTGAACCTCAGACCTCTGAAGCTCAAGCTTGAAGGTCTTTTTTCATAACCATTATGCTATCTCCCCAGCCTATGCCCACCTACTTTTGGAAACAACAATAAAACAGCACTACTGAATTGAAACCTTGCAACATACAAAATATAAACAAAGCTCACTGAAACTTGGTTACAAAAAAAAAAGAAAGAAAGAAAAAAGAAAAAAAAAACTTTAGTTTAGTGCAAGCATTGGTTTGTATGGCTGAGAAGAGAAAGACAACCTATTCTATCACTGGAAATTTACACACAGACATCTGTCAGAGTGATGAATGGGGTTTCCTGTTATCTTACTGTCTATATTATTTCCAGCTCTGATCCCCAAGCAACATCCAGATTACATGGGCAAAGCAAAGGAAGAATTGCCCTGCATATTTTACTTCTACTCAAGAAATGTGTGAAAAAAAATAAAAGAAAAAGGAAAACATCATTTTATGTAATAAATCAGTTTGAGCTCATTTTTATTTCTTTCACTTCAGAATCAGGGGTAATTTTTACCACACATAAGCTAAAACCTGTTTCTGTAAATGAGGACATGCAATTTTCCCTGAGCTTGAATTTGTGTGTTTTTTTTTTTCATGTATACATGGTAACTGGAACATCAGTTTTACCTTAAGAGTCAAGTAAAATTAATTAAGAAATACAGAAAAAAATGCATAGCCAAATAGCAAGTGTTGACCAGTTTGAAAGGTTTGTGGGATAATCTTGATATTTTTCATAAAAACCTGCACTGACCCCTGGTTCAGCACACTCACTGTGTTAGGAGACATTTGACTGAAGGCAAGTGAAATGTTGGAGTCAGCACAGAGACAGCCACACAGGAAGAGTTAGACCTGGAAACCTCAAGCACCCCAGGAGTAGCTGGAGCACAAGCACTTTGCTATAGCACATCTGTACCATGCCAGTGGGGGAAAAAATTAAAAGCAACACAGGAAGTGGAAGTGGGGCAGGTCCTGGAAAGCACAAAGGAAGTACTTTGAACATTAAGGGAGGAATTTTTAATAAGGTAACCACACCTGGCAATCTCAGCTGACCAATGGGAAGTTTGTCCAGATGTTGTATAGATAGCGTTTAAATAACAGAGATTCCTTCTGGGGAATGTTATGCATGTAAAAAAAAAGAAGTAGAAACGCAAAGCAGAAATTGACTGAGTTTGGAGTATGGCACCAAAGTAAGAAAGCAGAAGTACACTAGAGTTTGCAGTGAGTACCTCCCTAATACTTCCTCTCCACTTTTCCAAACTTTGGGTCCATGATTGCTCAACAATTTGTTTGGCTTTGTATGTTAACTCTCTTTTCAGTCACCAGGTTCCAGGTGTCATCAGGATGCCGGCCAGACTTCCCTGGATTGAAGACCCCCACCAATATGTCCTGGAGCTCAGCTTCCCCAGAGACCCACCCTACTAGGGAAAGAGAGAGGCAGACTGGGAGTATGGACCGACCAGTCAACGCCCATGTTCAGTGGGGAAGCAATTACAGAAGCCAGACCTTCTACCTTCTGCAACCCACAATGACCCTGGGTCCATGCTCCCAGAGGAATAGAGAATGGGAAAGCTATTGGGGGAGGGGGTGGGATATGGAGATTGGGCAGTGGGAATTGTGTGGAGTTGTACCCCTCCTACCCTAAGGTTTTGTTAATTAATCCTTTCTTAAATAAAAAAAAATTAAAATTAAAAAAAAATTTTAAAAAAGGAAAAAAAAAAAGAGAAACATAGGAGGAGAGAGAAAGAACCAGGCATCACCCTGGTACATGTGCTGCTGGGGATTGAACTCAGGACCTCATGCTTGAGAGTCCAATGCTTTATTCACTGTACAACCTCCCGGGCCACTACTTTATTTTATTTTACTTTAAGGAGAGAGAGAGAGAGAGAGAGAGACCAAAGGGGGCCAGGTGGTGGCACACCTGACTGAGTGCACATGTTATGATGCCCAAGGACCCTGGATTCAAGCCCCCACTCCCCACCTGCAGGGGGAAATCTTTATGAGTGGTGAGGCAGGGCTGTGGTGTCTCTCTGTCTCTCTCCCTCTCTATCTCCACCTTCCCTCTCACTTTCTCTCTGACTCTATCCAATAAATAAATGTGGGCATTAAGCCTGCCCCTCTGCTCCCCCTACATTGCTGATACTATGGCCTATTTACATGATCATTGTTTTGCTTGAAAGGTCCCCACCCATCCCATTCCTTTGATCTTTCTACTTTGAGACCCACTCTGCCTGCAGGGTAACATTAATCCCAAGTTAAAACCATCCCAACAGTTGCTAAGGAAGTTTCTACCTTCCTAGCCCACTTTTGCCTTTCTCCACCCCCTTTCCTAGCCATTTCTGTTTCCGACTTGCCACTTCCGGTTCTATCCAAAAAAAATAAAAATAAATAAATAAATAACAGAGATTCCCACTTGTGGAATTTATTTTCCTCTCTTCAGACTCCCAGACCTTATTATCATTTCTGCACTATTCTTACCTTACAGTTGCAATCAAAGAAGTTTGGACCTTGCATATAGATCATGGGGTCTGTCTTGTAATTCTTTCAAGGAACCCCTGATAGACTCTCAGGTGAGAGTGAACTGGTAGTCTTGGGATTTCCAGGCTCCCACTCAGCTCTCCCCTCAACAGAACCAATTTCTCTACTCTTTTGGTTAATCTGTGAAAGTAGTGAAAAAGAGTGAAAAGGAAATAAGTTTCCAAAAATATCAATAACATACACAAATTATAATGAAAACAAAAATCTTAAATTTAGTAAAAAGATCCAGTGCTGGGAGAGGAGGTAAATTATTCTCCCCAAAAAAGGGTGGAGGGAGAAAGATCAACTCTTTTCTTTTTGCACCCCCAAAAGATTTTTGATCCATGTTCCTAGAGAGGGAAATTTTGGAGTCAGAGGATTAATAGGGAGAACATGTGGGACAGACACAAACACTGCTGCACCACATGGAACATATGTTTCCCAGGCACATATGTTCTCCATACCATTGGGGAAGGAAATTATTGCACAGGGAAATAGGAGTGGAAACAGGTGTGTGTGTTGCTTAGAAACAATGTGAAGGTGGGGCTTGGGAGTTTATAAAAGCTATTATGGGTGTGGTTTCTCTCTGTGTGGTGGTGAGGGCTTCAACATTTGATTAATTCCCTCTCTCTCTCTCTCTCTCTCTCGCTCGCTCTTTTTCTCTTTCTCTCTCCCTCTCCCTCTCTCTTGCTCTGTCTCTCTCTCTCTGTCTCTCTCTCTTACTACCCACTTGTATTACAACACATGGGTGTTCTTAATTTTCCTGAATAAAGATTAAAAATATTGAAAATCATGCTTTCTCTTCAATTTGATGAGTATATGTGTGCAGAGCCTTCAACCATGTGGAAATGAACCTAGCCTTACTTCCTCAAAATTCAAGATCACCCCCCCCCCCCCGCCATCATTAATGCTCTTTTCTTCTCATGTAGTCCTTGTCTCCTTTGTGAATTTGCTGGGCTCACATTTTCAGGGTTGTTATCAACTAGAAGCCCATCCGAAGTCTGGGTGTTTCTTTTCAGCACCTCATATGCTTTACTGTCCCATCCCACTGGACCTTCAACAAGAACAAGAGGGAGAAGGAATGAGGACAAGAGAAGCAAGAGAGAAATGAGACAAGACAGGATTCTGATAAAGTCTGTTTATTAGCACAAAAGGTGCTGTTTTTAAGGCCGGGTTAAGGGGGAGGTTAGCAGTTGGGGGCAGTTGGTTGAAGTGGCATGTTGTCATGGTGATCAGCCATTATCTGGAAGGTACTGGGTGATTCATAGGGAGGTGGGTGAGTTACCTGACTTAGGAGAAAAGGTACAGTGGTGACAAACAGAAACTTTTTTTTGTCAAGACTCTAAGGAGTTGGGAAACAGAAACTTATCTTTTAAGCAAGGCCTTCTGTGAACAATGGCTATGTGGCCATGCCAATAGCATCCTTGAGGACACATGTGGCTCCCCACACTTAACTAGTTCTTGTATCATTTCTTAATACATCTATGTTATCAATCTTATATCAGATGTATGATGTGCAAAAATCTTTTCCCACTTACTGGGTTGCCTGATTGTCTATCCTTATGTTTTTGTTTTTAATGTGAAGAAACATTTTTATTTGATGTAGTACTTTTTCTTTACTCTTTTTTGTCATTTCAGTTTCTCATGGGGTTGATGTATCTTTGATAGTAAATTCCTGCAATGTTTTACTAATGTTTTCTTCTATATATTTTATAATTTCAGGTCTAATATCCAGGACTTTGATCCATTTGGATCTGATTTTTGGTGTATGTTGTTGAGCGGTGGTCTAGCTTCTTATTTTTTCTTTTTTTTTTTTTACATGTGGCTGTCCAATTTTTCCTGCACCATTTGTTGAATTTATCTTCTATTCCTCAGTGAATGGTTCTATCCCCTGTTGCCATCTATTAAGTAGCTATATGTGTATGGATTCTTTTCTGGACTCTCAATTCTGTTGCATTGGTCCAAGTATTTATTTGTTATTCCAGTACCACAATGTATTATTTATAATTGCTTTGTAGCATAAATTGTAGTTAGGAAGTGTGGTACTTCAACATTTTCCTTTTTTTTTTGCATGCATGCATGCATATCTTTCTCCTATACTTCCGTAGTCTTCACCAATTCTAATAGTTTTGATGTTTCTTTTTTTCTGAATGAAAAATTATTTTATTGAAGTAGTTACTAGTAATATTAAAACACATAACGTGATTTATAATAAATTAGGGTAAGAGTACATGTTAAAATATTTGAAGATGGGATGCCAAATAGCTTACTTGGATACTATGCTGCTTTTCCAGGTGGGTGACCCAGGTTTGAGTCCAGTCTCCACTACAATGAATGAAATGCTACGGTCTTTTTCATTTTTCCTTCTAGCTCTCTCTCCCTTTCTCTATCTTTTAAATTATATTTATTTATTTATTTATTTATTGGATAGAGGCAGCCAGAAACCAAGAGGGAAGGAGGTGATAGAAAGGGAGAAAGACAGAGAGACACCTGCAGCCCTGCTTCACCAATCACAAATATTCCCTTGAAGGTAGGGACCAGGGATTCGAACCTATGTCCTTGCACATTGTGTGCTCAACCAGATGTGCCACACACGACCCTCTGCCTCTCTCTATTAAAAAAAAAAAAATCAACATAGCAAAACCAGGAAGAAAGAGCCATGGGAATTGTAGAGTATTTATATATTTTCAGTTTCAGTAATAAGAGAACACAGTTTAATGAGTCGTTTTGGGGGGAAAAAAAAAGGAAAGATTTCTACACTTAAATTAAAACTAAATTTTTCAGACATTCCTTCCCAATGTAGTGGCAACAGCTCTTTCACCTATGATAATCCTTTTATGATAATAAAGAAAACGTGAAAATTAACTAGATGCTGATTTGAAATAGCAAGATATGATCTAGCTAATGCCATATTGGAAATATATCTCCTAGAGATTTGGAAAGATTTCTGGCAGAGGGTAGGGTCATGAAGGGCAGGCTTTGATTTGTATCAAAAAATTGAGTGGCTATTGAGTACAGTATGTAGATTATTCTGCCATATGTTTGGATGCAACAAATAGATATAAATCTGTATTTACAGATTCTTATTTTCATTCCCGCTTTACCAATTTGTATCACTGGAGAAAAAACAATGAATAAACATGATTCCTTATCCATGAAGCAATTTTGGCTATGGTGGAGACTGCTGTGCAGTTTTCTTTCTTGTCCTTTACACTAGGCTGTTTGGGACTGAGATATAAGGGAAATTAGTCATTCATGTATTTACAAAATATCTTATCTGTTAGCACCCTCATATGAGAACAAATGAAACCATAAACTGTTTCATTTTAAATAATAAGATATAAAAACTACTGAATTTAAATAAGTCTTTCTTATATAAATAATTCATTTTCTTGGCTAGAGACAACCTTATAAAGCTCACAGTTACTTCATAATTATTTTGCAAAGTCCCTAGGCCGGCTTTCTTTCTTCCTTTCTTCCTTCCTTCCTTCCTTCCTTCTTTCCTTCCCTCCTTCCTTTCTTTCTTTCTTTTTTATTTTTTGATCCTACATATTTTCTTTTTAAATTTTTTATTATCTTTATTTATTTATTGGGTAGAGACAGAGAGAGAAGGGAAAATAAGACATGCAACAATGCTTCAAAACTTGCAAAGCTTTCCTCCTGCAGGTGGAGACTGGGAACTCAAACCCTTGCCCTTGTGCATTGCAGCATGTGCACTCAACAAGGTGCACCACCACCCAGCTGTCGCCCCCATCTTTTAGCTTTTCAATTTCACTTTACTTTATTGAAGAAATGCTGGTTTACAGGACTATTGTATGAGAGTAAATGCCCACATTTCCCCAAAACGGGCATCAGTACAGATCACCCACCAAAAAAAAGTCATCATCTGTTTCTACCACAAGAGTTAGATATCTATTTATTGCTTCTCCTTTCCCCTTTGAATCCCTAAGTCTGCTGTGATAGACTATATACTAGTAAGAGTCACAGGAGGAAGATTTTGGACATACTCATTTAAAATTCCTTAGAAAAATAAATATACAAAAATAGGCAGGATATCCCCCCCAAAAAAAAGAATCATTGAGAACATAAATTATCAGAAGTTATGAAAGAAAAATAAGAGTATTACTATAATCTCACAACAATCAAATTACAGAGAATACAGATGGTTAATAGTAAAACTTTTTGAAAAATTTACTAATAAGCTGTTAAAATAAAAAATGAAAAGGCCTAGAATTAAATTAATAAGAAGAGGGAGTCAGGCGGTAGTGCAGTGGGTTAAGCGCACGTAGCACAAAATGCAAGGACCAGCATAAAGATCCTGGTTCGAGCCCCTGGCTCCCCACCTGCAAGGGGTTTGCTTCACAGGTGGTGAAGCAGGTTTGCAGGTGTCTATCTTTCTCTCCTACTCTCTGTCTTTCCCTCCTCTCTCTATTGCTCTCTGCCTTATCCAACAACAATGACATCAATAACTACAATAACACTGAAAAACAACAAGGGCGACAAAAGGGAAAATAAATAAATATTTAAAATAAAAAAATTAATAAGAAGGACTATGCAAGATGCTACATAGAAGGGTGAAAATGGAAACACAGACACATCTACCAATATAATGTATAAATTTTCTAAAAATTCTGCAAAGCCAGATGCTGACAAACTAGTGGAACATTTAAGCACACAGGGCAGGAGAGGATAAAATGATTCTACATGTAAGTTCTTTAGTTAGAACAATGATAATTCAAAAACTTGATAGTCATGCTAATCTGTGACTATTTTCAATATATATATTTTATTAGTGATGTAATAATGAATAACTAGATTATAAGGATATAGTTCCACACCACCCAACTACCAAACTTAAGTATTCCCATGTTAATTAATAAAAGGACTATAGCAGGAGCACAGTGGTTGTTGGTGCAGTTCAAAACAATCAGGATATATTACATGGCAGTTTAGGTACAGCAATATAAGCAGTTATCAGCTGGGGTATAGGTTACTCATAGGGCTGTTGAGGAGAGTCCTAGAGTGTACAGGTCTATGGCCTGGGGAGCACTTAAGTGCTGACCTGACATCAACTCATATGCTAATTATGCCCAATTCCTCAGCCATATGCTAATCACATCACACACTCCCAACCACCTCCAATGGTAACCACCATAGTTTGGGCAAGACCATAGGTATGGGTTTATTTATTTTTTTTTCAAGTTCATGTGTTTCAATTCTCTATATTCTGAGTGCAGTCATCCTGTAGCTGTCCTTCGCTTCCTTACTGACTTCACAAAGTTTAATCACCACCAGTCCCATACATTTATTCCCAAAAGAAACATTCTAGTAATTTTTCAACTGATGAGTAGTACACCACTGAGTATATGTTCCACAACTTTTTGTACATTTGATTTATTTATAATATTCAGTGAGTCATTTTTTATCTCATTGTTAAAGGCTTTTTCTCCCTAATATTTACTCTTCAATGGATTCCCTCCCCCACCCTGATAATTTAGACTTTTAAACAAGAAAATGAAAAGCATGTACCAGAGAAGCATGTGAGTAGTTTGGATAAAGATGTTTGACCCTATGTTCATGCTTATTTTACTTCCTTCTAAGGCTTATCTGCACTTCATTTATGAACCATACCTATTACAACTTCCCAGTCTCTTTCTTTTTTCCACTTCCCTCTCAGATAATGGAAACTACTCAGCTTCCTCAGGTGTTCTTCATATTTTCTTCCACTCCGTGATAGGGTAAAAACAAGTTTCTTGCAATAAAAGTTATAGGTCCTTGTGGAGCTGGAGTTCAGAGCCCTCTGAACTTAACTTTTCCCAACCTTGGCAAAAAGGGCCAAAATTCTTCTAGGAGTACAGGAGAAAAGATTTCTAGATTCTGTAACTGCTTCTACACCACACATGAAATTGAATCCAAACCCCCATCATTCTTCTTCTAGCGTTTGCCCTTCTTCCGTAGCCAGTTGATGCTTGCAGGGGTCTGTGATGAGGTGTTTGTTCTTGACCTCAGCTGACTGCCAGCTCTGTTTCCAAGAGACTGGAACAGAGAAGTTCAGTGTAGGTGTAGGGGACCAGATTGGGTGACGAGATGTCAAGCGTTGAACAGGGTGGGCGAAGATATCCGCGTATATTGGCAGGTCCAGTCGAGTGTAGACGTGGGAAATGAACTTAGATGATGCCGCATCCCGACGAATATCTGGCGGGGCGATGTTGCTAAGAACTGGCAGCCATGGAACCAGGGTGGAACGGATGGTTCCAGAAATTATCCTCATGGAGGAATATAATTTGGAATCGACCAAGTGGACATGGGGGCTACGGAACCATACTGGGGCACAGTATTCTGCAGTGGAATAGCATAATGCCAGAGATGATGATCGTAGTGTGGAAGTGCTCACGCCCCATGAGGAGCTGGCCAGTCTTGCAACGATGTGATTCCTCGCGCCCACCTTTGCTGCAGTTTTTATGAGATGTTTGTGAAATGACAGAGTGCGATCGAGAGTAACGCCAAGATAGACTGGCTGGGCTTCATGCCGGATTCTCGCATCGCCAAGCTGCACATTAAGCTCACGCGAGGCCGAGGCATGGTGTAGATGGAAAACAGATGATACCGTTTTTGCAGTGCTAGGGATTAGTCGCCATTTTTTACAGTAATCAGATATCAGAGACATGTCTTTCGTGAGTGTTTCCTCGAGGATGTCGAACTTGGATGCCTGAGTTGCACAGCAGATGTCATCGGCGTAGATGAACTTCCTTGAAGAAGTTTCATCATGTCTTTATCTGTCCCCAATAAGGCAGGGTTCTGGAGAGATGAGGCTCCAGGACACATTGGTGAGTGTGACTAGTTTTCATCCATATATTTAATAACAAATTACTAAATAAAGTTAAAGTGCAAAAGTATTTATATTCTTCTTTATTAACAAAACATAGTTTAAATATCAATTGTAGATGTTAGATAATCATTAACAGCATCATTATACATAATTATAATATGTTTTTGTGGTTTAGCATTTATCAATTTTATAATATTATTTGTATTAATTTCTACTTGCTAATATATATTCATTTGTGCATAAATATTTTAAGAAAAGGAGAGTTGAAACATTTTTTTAAATGGGAAGAATGGAATGATCTAATTTTCGATAAAAAGATGTTGGTTAATAATATGTAAAATACAACATTAGAGAAAAGTTCACAGACATGTAGAGTAGCAAATTTTCATGGATTAGTAGAATCATATTTTTATAATATTTTGTTTTAATGAGAGAGAAACTGACAAGAAGGAAAACACATAGACACAAGAGATTGTTGAGAGAACTGATCAGATAAGGTGGTTACAGAAACTGAATGTAGGACCTCAGAGCCTCCAGCATGAGAGACATTTTGCATTACCATTACGCTGTTTCTCCTCCTCAATAAATATCTTGAATATTAAAATATTTTAATTAGCTCTATGCCAAGATTAAAAATAATAGCTTTGCTGTGTGTGTTGATCATATAAAAAAGAAAATATCTTAGGTAATTATTTAATGATAATCTGGAAAGTGAAACTAGAGACTTAAGGTAAAAGAGGAGCAGCTCCTCAGTTTTTTGTTTTTGATTTTTCAAAATGTATTTTCATTGATTTTTACCATAACATGTTTAAAAATGCAATTGACTGTGACCTGAACTTAGAAATAAATAGTAATTATACTGGAGAAAAGATAGTCATAGAATTTCAATATGTAAAATGTTTAAGTAAAAACATTAAACAGTTTATCCAGTCTGACTGTGATTTGTTGAATTGGGTTAGGATTAAGAGCAATGAAGTGTTGATGATTTACAAATATATGACCTAAAAATCTAAAGTTATGTCAAACTGAGTTAGGGAGTACATAAGAAGTAGTCAGTTTGAGAAGACTTAGAATCTTCTCTTGACTATCATAATATATTATGATATTAATTAATAACTAAATGTATTTATTTCTCATGCACAAATTAACATTAATCCTGAAAAACAACCTAAGAATCTGGCATTAAGTTCATGGTACCTTTTCAAGTTTCTTGTCACAATTAGACAGACTACATATTTGTTTGTTATAACACACTCTCAACAGAGTCTGTGAGAACACTCAGTTAATAAATCCGTTAAAGGGTTTTGCAGTTTTATACATAGACACAGACACAGACATAGAAAATAGAGAATGAACATAGACATAGAACATAAAAAAGACACAGACGTGTGTATACCATAGGTATCTATGAATATGTTCCAACAAACATATTCACAATTGAATGTGATAAAGAGATTCTTACCAATTTATTTGTACTAATCTCAAAGATCTAAAGTTCTTTTGGGATATACAAAGACAGCAATCCAGTAGGAAGAGAAATCAATATATAGTAACAAAATCCGTAAGAAGATCTGAGAGCTCTGCACAAAGCAGTTCTTTTATGTAGGCATGAAATGGACAGAGTGATCCAATTCTATATCTGTGCTATGGGGGCAGGTCATTAAGTTGATTTGAACTGATATTTAAGAAACAGGTGAAAGAGAGATAATATCTAATATCCATAGAGTTCTCTCTGTGATAGAAAAATTACACATTTCATGTGTTCAGAACCTCTAACAGTCAGCTTTTATAATCTTCCTTTGAGATGGTATCTTTCCTCTATCTCCTACTCCTTTCTCAATTTCTCTTCGTCCTATCCAGTAAGATGGAAAAAAAAAATAACACCATGAGTAGTGGATTTGTATTTTTCTTTCTGTACCCATCTTTCAAGGTAAATAAACAATACAGAGATAGAGATAGGTAGATAGGTAGAGAGAGAGAGAGAAAGAGAGACTAGAGCACTGCTCAACTTTTTCTTGTGGTGGTGTGGTGAATTGAACCTGGGACTTTGGAGCCTCAGTCATAAAGGTATTTTTTCATACCCATTATACTATCTTTCTGTACCTGCACTGTAATTTTTACTTATTCCAGATATCCTTATGATATACACATATACCTAAAAAAAATCTGCTAGCTCTTAGGAGTAAAATAATATGCAGAGTTTTCATTTTTAAATAGTTTGTGATAGAAATGAATAGAAAACTAGTTGTACAAGGGAACAACTTTCAGAGTGGCTAAGATATATCAAAGAAACTGACGTTAAACCAAGAATGCATATCAATATGAAAGAGAAGCAGGACAAGTACTTAAGTATGTCATAAAATTATCCACAGAAGATAAAAAACAATGAACAGAGGGCCAATGAAATAGCTAGTTAGGATAATATACTACATTTCCATATGTACTGTTTCACCACTGGTAAACCTTTTCCCCATCCTCTATAAGTGGGAACTGAGGGCTTGAACTAGTGTCCTGGAGTGATAACATGTGTGCTTTATACCAGGTGAACTACAAATCAGCATCACAAAGTTTTATTTATAGATAACAGGATTATTGCTGTGGCTCCGTAGCAGCACTACAATTTCACCACTCCTGGAGGCCATTTTTCCTTTTGTTCCCCCTTTTCCTTCTGTTATATTTTATAGAACAGGACAGAAATTGAGAGGGGGAGATAGAGAGAGACACATGCAGACCTGCTTCACTGCTCATGAAATGTGCCCCCACCCCTCTGCAGGTAGGGACTAGGTGCCTGAACCCTGGCCCTTGTGCACAGTAATAAGTGCACTTAATCTTTGCTCCACAGCCCGCCCCACCAAAGTTTTTTTTTTTACATGTTCCTGAACATTAAGTTTTAGACATCCTAAATTCCCTTCAGGAAAAGAAATTCTTAAGATGGACTCTTAAACCCTTTTTTGCTGTTTTAAAAATTAAGGTTCATTATTAATATTTTCCTCTGAAGCTTTTGTCCTTTTTTTTCCGAAGAGCTGGGATGGAAGGAAGTTTGCTTATTCTATTGACATTTGAGTTTGCAAGGTATAAAAATGTGTGCAGCATACACAATTAATATTAATAATGATAATAAAAGCTCCCACAAAGGTTTCTCACTAATCTTATATTATTTAGGTTCTGGTACATAATGAACATCCTGCATATTTAATAACTGAAGGAAAGAAAAGCCAACTGAATAACATTTTAGTGGTCATATATGTGCACAGAAAAAAAGAAAGAAAGAAAGAAAGAAAGGAAGGAAGGAAGAAAGAAAGAAAGAAAGAAAGAAAGAGAAAGAAAGAAAGAAAAAACCTTATCCTTTGGCAAGAGAGAACAGACTAGATCTATCAATGGTAAACATGTGACATTTTACACCTCTAGTCAAATGTCACTGAGGCTTGAAAATGGCATTTTAAAACAAAACAAGACAAAACAAAAAGCTTCTTATAGAATATTAAAAATATAGACCATTTCCTTGGGAAGCATTCTTACTGAAGGTCATGACAGTGCATATAAATCCACTGAAGCTATTTCATGCATTTTCTATTTTCACTCCAGTATCGTGGTTTTTAGAGTGAACTAGTAATAATTAAACTCAGGTAGTGATTTGCAGAGACATTGACATAGGAAGAGCAGATAAAGGAGGATTTGCTTAGAGAAAAATAGTCTGTCTAATGAGAATAATAAGGAAGTGATGGAATTGCAATGTTTATACCTTTGCACTTTGTATAAGTAAGTTTTTTTTTTCTCTCTCTCTCTTTGCTGCATCTCTGAGGAGACAGCAGAAGCATCTCCTCAGGGCAAAGGTATGTTCCACCAAAGCACAGAAAGACTTTATGAGATACAGAGTTGTCTTTAGAAAATGAGATTTTTTCCAATTCAGTTCACCCTCAAATTAAATTAGCTTGGTGTATTATGTGAATTATGTTTTTTTTTCTTTTTGATATTCGACATTTCAAATATAACAACAGAGACTGAGAAAAATATTTGGGGAAAAAAGGAATAAACCCTAAGCAATTGATTTTTATTTGGAGAATAAAAAGAATAAGATGAAAAGAAAAATTGATGTGCTTCATTTATGGGAACAACTGTTGCATATTTTTCCAAGTCAGGTCTCATTGTTACCACTTCCTGGTTTGCAAATATGCTCTTACTCCTGTCCCAGAAAACAAGACTGCTTCACCTTTTGAAAGGACAGGTTCATCGTCATTGATGTAAGCTTGTTTATGTTTGACATACTAAAGGTGTTCACTAAAAGACTGAAAAACTCCAAAGTCCAACTGGAGAATTCCTCTAAAAACTTACTGCACACTTGAATTTTACAGACATGTTGAAGGTTATATACCCAATGTTTGTGTTTATCACTATCATATAATAAACACTAGTACCCAATACTTGCAACCCTGAACATTGTTCAATGTGCAGGCTGAAAGGGAGTTTACGACTTACCTCCCTATATGTAAAATAGGTATAATGCAGGGGAAAAAAGTCTGCTGATAATATGTAACCTTATTAGTTACATTAGAAAGTATACTAAAAGAACCAAGTTGGGGTTGAGAGTCTCTGTAGACACTATTCATTGGGAGAAGAGAAAATTTAAACAATTTTTTTATTTGTAAAAATGGAAACACTGACAAGAACATAGAATAAGAGGGGTACAACTCCACAGAATTTCCACCACCAGAACTCAGTATCCCATCTCCTCCCCTGACAGCTTTCCTATTCTTTAGCCTGCTGGGAGTATGGGCCCAGGGTCATTATGAGGTGCAGAAGGTGGAAGGCCTGGCTTCTGTAAGCAGAAGGTGGAAGGCCTGGCTTCTGTAATTGCTTCCCCGATGAACATGGGCATTGACATGTTGTTCAATAATCCCAGCCTGTCTCTCTTTTCCTAGTGGGACAGAGCTCTGGGGAAGGGAGTTTCATGACATATTGGTGAGGTTGTCTGCCAGGGCAGTCTGGTTGGCATCATGGTAGCATCTGGAACCTGGAGGCTGAAAAAAGAATTAACATATAAAGCCAAACAAATTGTTGACTAATTATGAACCTAAAGGCCGGAATAGTGCAGATGAAGAGTTGGGGTTTCTGTTTTGTAAATAGCTAGTAGGTAGGTCTGTTTTAAGTATATTCCAAAAGGCCCATGACTTTATTAGATTTTGCCTGAGCCTGATATCTGATATGCAGATGGACTCAAGTTATTCTATGGGGAGATTCTGTTATGGCTGGAAAAAGGGCTAGAAAGCTGGATCAGGGAAGAGAGTAACTGCCAAATATGGGAAAAGTATATAAATATTGTTGACTGTAAAGTCCATCAAAATAATTTGGGACTCATATTCAGCATAGGAGCCTATGTAACCTCTGCATCCCTACAGATCCAAAGTCACATTCTGTGGCCATGAGTAGGAACATTCCAAGATACCCCAATTTCAGAACTTATCTTCCTCAGGTGATAGATAGAGTATGTTATGAAACCTCCCTTCTGAGGATGGAACATTCTCTACCATTGTTGATCCACATTGAGGGAAAGGTCCTATGTGGGTCCACAAATGGGTTCATTATGTTGTTCCTTAAGGAGATGACCAGTGATGATGGAGAGAGGGATCTGTTCGAGGTCTAGGCTCATCATGTCTGTGTGGGAATCCCAGGAACCCCTGACTAGGACCCCAGCTGATGAGGTGGCTTTATAGTGACTAAAGAATCATCATTAAAGTATGAGAGTATCATCTTTTTGAAGACCTTATTTAGTCTGACAAGATTAGCTTTGGAGAGACTGAGGGAAGTACAATAGGAAGTAGGTGAGGAGGGTATCTGGGTCTTAGTAGAAACTATTTCATTAGAAACTTTATGGTGTCTTTTTTTATTTTTACTTATAAAAAGGAAACACTGACAAAAACCATAGGATAAGAGGGGCACAACTCTACACAGTTCCCACTGCCAGAACTCCATCCCCTGCCCTGATAGCTTTCCTATTCTTTATCCCTCTGGGAATGTGGATTCAGGGTCATTATGGGGTGCAGAAAGTGGAAGGTCTGACTTCTGTAATTGCTTCCCCGCTGAACATGGGCATTGACAGGTCAATCCATACTTCTAGCCTGTCTTTCTTTTTCCCAAGTGGGACAGGGCTCTGGGGAAGCATTCTATGGTCATGAGTAGGTGTCTTTTTAGGTCTTTCTACTTGCTTGCTCCATTTATTGACTCATCACAGATTATTGTGCACTTTTGCTTTCAGGTATATATTTTGTCCTAATTTATGGATGCATGTGTATATATGTCCTATCTTATGGGACCTGCTCTATATCTAGGTTTTGGGGCTTTGTTAGGAAGTGAACCACCTGAAATGGAATTAAGGAGTCCTATGAAAAAGGAAAGGTCTCACTGAAGTAATGAGGCTGAAGGGTTGATATTCCATGTTTGATGTCTCTTGGCCACAGTCCGAACTGAAGCATGCCAAGGTGGTACCTGTTACATTGATTAGGCTGGGATCAGCAGATGCAATATCATTTGGTATGAATTGAGAGAAGCATGCAGGAAAGTGAGCCCCATCCTAGAGATTCCAGGACTGGGGGAAATATGGACTTTATAGAGGAAGTGGGAGGTCCCTGCTGTCTTAGGGATTAAGAAGGTGATATATAGTTATTGCTATAATTAAATTATTTGGCAATTAGGATAACTTTGAAAATCCCACTGTTAGGATTTGCTGTATCATATACAACCTCACAATAATTTATGTCTTTTAACATTATTTATATATAGCTATATCTTAAAAAGTAATACCACTGGTTGCTTCTGTTCTCTCTGGTCAAGATTTTAGGAGAGTCAACATTTCGAAGAATAAGCCATTACTATAAATATATTAACAATCTGAGACCACTGTTAAAATTCATTTTGATTGCACATTTGAAGTCTTAAGTGCTTAAATTGAAGGAATATATACTCAGCCTATGGTATGTGCATGAAAAGTTTTCAGACCTTCAATCTGCTTCTCCCCTCAAATTAATTAAACAGTGATTTATGAGACTATAAGTTAATAGGAGTGTACATCAACACCATTCCCACCACCAAAAGACTGTGTCCCTTGTCCACCCACCCCCAGTGAAGCTGAACATCTACTCTCACCCTCCACCCAGAGATTTTTACTTTGGTGCCTTACCGCAAACTCAGTCAGATCTAGCTTTTAGTTTCCCTTTTTGTTCTTCTTGTGGTTTTTGGTTTTGCTTTTATTGATATGGTGAATGACACTGGTTCACTTATGTATATTGGGATAAATCCCACTTGGTCGTGATGAACAATCCTTTTGATATACTACTGTATTTGGTTGGCTAGGATCTTGTTCAATATTTTAGCATCTATGCTCATCAGACATATTGGTGTGTAGTTTTCCTTTTTGGTTGTGTCCCTATCTGCTTCAGGGTGATTATGGCGACATAGATGGTGAGACAGAGTGTTCTTGTTTCTGTCTTGTGGAAGAACTTAAGAAATATAGGTATTAACTGTTACCTGAAGGTTTTGTAGAATTTGTTTGTGAAGCCAACTGATCCAGGACTATTGCTGTTGGAAAGATTATTAATAACTGTTTTTATTTCTTTGTCTATGATTGGTTTATTTAGGTTTCATAGTTCTCCTTGGTTCTGTTTTGGAAGGGTATCATTTCTAGGAATTCTTCCATTTCTTCCAGATTCTCTAGCTTGGTGGCATATAGTTCTTCATAAAAGCTTCACATGATTTTCTGGATTTCTGAGGTGTCAGTTGTGATATCTCTTCCATCATTTAAAATTCTATTTATTTGAGTATTCTTTTTTTTTTTAGTGAGTCTAGCTAGGGGTTTGTCACTTTTGTTTAATTTTTCAAAGAACCAAAATTTGGCTTCATTGATTTTTTTCTTTATGTTTCTCTTATTTTTGATGTTGTTTATCTCTGCTTTAATTTTAGTGATTTCCATCCTTCTGGTTGCTTTAGGGTTCCTTTGATCCTGTTCCTCTAAGTCCTTAAGGTGTGAAGTAAGGTAGGTTATTTTTCTTGTTCTCCTCTGTGTGCTTGTATATCTATGAGGTTCCCTCTCACTACTGCTTTAACTATATCCCAAATATATTGATAGTTTTTGTCTTCATTTTAATTTGTTTCTAGGAACATTTGAATTTTTCTTGAGTGCCTCTTTAACCCAGTGGTTATTAAGCAGTGCGTTGCTGAGTTTCCAAATTTTGTGCATTTCTGTAATTTTCTGTTTGTTGTTGAACATTTGTTTTACTCCAATTTGGTTTCAGAAGATGCTTGGGATGATTTCAATGCTCTTGAATTTGTTTATACTGCCTTTGTGGCCTAATATGCAGTCTATCCTTGAGGATGTGCTATGTGGATTTGAAAAGAATGTGTATTCTAGTTTTGGGAGGGAGAAAAACTCTGAACATGTTCAGGAGGTCTAGTCTGCTCATCACTTTGATTAATTCTCTTATTTCTTTTTTGATTCTATTCTTTGTTATCTATCTAAGTATGAGAGTGGGGTGTTTATCTCTCCCCCTTTTATTGTACTATTGATGTATTCTTGTAGTTCTCTCAGAAGGTGTTTGTTGTATTTAGATGGGCCCTCATTGGGTGCACAGATGTTAATAATTGTTAAATATTCTTGATTGATTGATCCTCTAATCATTATGTAATGACCTTGCCTATCTTCTATTACTTTAATTTCACGTCTATTGTATCAAATATGAGAATAGCTGTTCTTGCCCTTTTATGTGGTCTGTTACCCTGTATGATAGCTTTCCATTCTTTCAATTTTAGTCTGTGTTTGTCCTGTTGGGTCAGGTGGGATTCTTGCATGCAGCATATGGTTGGTTTGTGTTTTCTGATCAATCTGGGTGCCATTTTGGGTGAGTTTCAGCCAATGTCATTTATTGATATTATGGATTTAAGGTATTGCAGTGCCATTATTAAACATTTTTTATTTGCTCTGATATATTGCATATATTATGGTGATGTTCTTGTTTATAAGAGGTATTTTAGAACCTGTTTCAGGGAAGACTTGGTGATTGTTGCTTCCTTTATTTGTTGCCTGTCTCAGAAAGTTTTCATTTCTCCATCCCACCTGAATGAAAGTCTAGTAAGATATATTATCTTTGGTTGAAACCTTTTATGTCGGGGTCTCTGGCAGGGTGATCTCCAGGGGAAAGGTAACGGACCTGTTTTTCTAGAGTAAAGACACCGGGGAGACTGCAGCATGCTCAGAACTTGTTTATTAGCAGGTAGACGTGAGTTAAATAGAAAACAAAACAAAGGGAATTATTATTGAAATATGTCAGAAATTACAGGTTTCTTAAAGGTCAGCTTGTCCCTATGGTAGGAGGCTGGTATGACAAGAATTGATACAGATACATAAATGTCAAGATAATTAGTCTCCTGATGCAGGCATTTAATTACCCAAAGGCGTTTGAGGGGAGTAAAGGGGTTGAACCAGTCAAGGCAAGATAGAGAGAAGATAAGCAAGGTTTGATGCAAATTGAGGACATCAAAGGGCACTGCTAGGAGTGTGTGATAAGGTGTGTTCTTCTGTGATCAGAAGGTGACTTTGAGTAAGTGAATCTTAAAGTAGGCGGCCATGTAGCCTTCAGTTAATGGGGAGAAATATTGGGGTTTCTGTGGGCTTGAGAGACTAACAAGGCAAGCTTTGTCTGGGAGACTTTTTCCCTCTTGGCTCACCTCTATGAGGAGAGAGTCTTACCAGCAGGGTGTCTATCCAGACCTCCATCCAAGGATGGGAGAGCTCCCCTATGCTCTACCAAGCTATCACATAGTCCCAACATCTCCTCCTTATTTCTTTAATTAATGAACAGTGTCTATGGATCAATGTTCCTCTAAAGGAATACGAGTGTAAGGGTGAACAGAGACCCTCTGCACTATAACATGTATGATGTTATGTATGCATTTCTTCAGGAATTGAATGAGGCAAGGAGCAATCAGCAATAGAACTACAATAGCTAGCAAAGGGCCTAAGAGAGGCAGAAGCCAAGCAGTTAAAGGAGAAGAGAACCAGGAGTTAGTACCAAAAGAGGAAAAGGAATTCTTAATATGATGGCTAAGTTTGTGCAAGATATCAATATTTTGTTTTACAAATCTAGTTTCATTTATGAAAGAAAAAACATTTTTCTAGACAAAGATCATACTGTTTAGCATAAATCAAGTCCAAACCATGGCGGTTCTGGAGTACCACCTTAGCAAGGGAGTTTATCTGTCTCTGGAGAGGCTCCAAGCTGTCAGAGGTGAAGTCAATGGACTGTTGAAGTTGATTTTCAATGCATTCAGCAGTATAGAGAGATTGTCCCAAAGTCCACCAGCAAGTCTAAGGGAAGCAATCAGTTGATGTGATGTTCAGGGGAAAAAACACAGCACGTCTGGTCTTTTGGTGGTCGTCAGTGTCAACTGATGAAATTCTTCTTCTTCATAGAGGGTCAGCTGTGGAACAAGTGAAACTAGGAGGCAAGGACCAGGTAGAGAAGCACTGACACAAAAATATAGGGTGGTGTTGCACCAAAACACAAACAGAGGAGTTGCATACACATTAGAAGTCAAGGTGAGGTTCCTTGAACATCGAGGTACATTGGGAGAAAAGAAGAGGTCAATAAACATGTAAGTCAGAGCCAATGGCTTCTGTATAAAGAGGAATTAAAGTCAGCAGTGGTAGGTAAGCAGAGAGAGAAGACTTGGATAGGCTGGTGAGTTTAGCTGGAGTATATACTGGCATGGTGTCCTTTATGGTAAGGACTTGCCAACAGGGACTCTGTGGATTTTGCAAGAGCAATAATGGCATCCACCGTAATAAAAGGAAAACAAACATGGACATCCAGTGTTGAAAAAAGAAAAAATATGTCTCTATGACTGGAAGAGTGGGTGGATTTGCCAATGAGATATAATAGATGGACAATTCAAATTTTTGTAAATATTAAGAAGGTTTAGTATAGTTACTTCATTAGCACTTTAGCCAACTGAATATTGGGGGTGCATTCCCCTTCTTTTTTTATTTAATTGAACTTAAAGGTTATAGTATAGGGAATACTGTAATGAGAGTAATGTTCTAAAGGGAACAAAAATACGTGCATTGGATGTCTATTGAAGCAAAAAAGGAGAGCATATGGATCATAAGGTGTTTGACCTTTTTCCTGTTTGAGCTGTAGCCCACATAAATTTAGAAAAAGTACCAATTGAAAAAAAAATGTTTTTGTTTACCAAACATGGGCAGGTGAGTTACATCAATCTGCCAGACAGCATTAGCTTTTAACAGTGGGGATTAATCTTGAAAGTCTGAATAGCAGAATCTTAATTAAACAAAGTAGGAGTCACTAAAGTGCTCTCACTATGGCAGGTCAAGTGTTAAAATCTTAAGAGGCTTGTAAAAAACTGAGAGAAAAATTTTAGGATATGAGTGACTTTAGAAGTCATCACACACCCATGAATAAAAAAAAAAGAAAAATGTTTAGTTTTAAATATTACCATATGAGCAGCTGGTTCTTCATGTGCAGACTGTACCTATAATTATTTACTTAAGAGGAAGATAATTTGTACCAAGTTAGAAGTTTACTATAATTGATGATTTAATGGTTATAATTGGCTTGAGTTCCTTCATATGATTTTAGAAGGCTCTTTATTAAAATATGCCAGTATGTTATAGAAAGTCAATACCTAATGTGTTGACGTGATAAAATGTTTACTTTTTTTTTAATTTTAAAATCACTTAAACAATTTTAAGTAAAATTTTAAACTTAGTTTGTTAGGATCTTTGCTTATCACAAAGCTTATCACACCCTTAGGGCAGCTATGAACAAGGGTGGGTACACAACTTAATTGATCTTTCACTTTGATTTGGATAGGTAACTTAAAAGGCTAAGATAAACCTCATGGCTTAAATGTTCAAAAATAAATTTTTACTGTTACATTTCTTTTAGATGGCAATATTAGACTAAATAATTTTGTTGAATCACATTTGCTGAATAAAAACTTTTATCAGGCCAGGAATACCATGTTTAACCCATTTTTCCTGGCAAGGCCACTGCTCTACCCAGACTGGGTTATTAGAAAGCTAGTACAAACATGGAATTTGTTACAAAAAGTGGCAGTTGGTATTGGGGTGCTGGTAAGATTTAGAATTCTCACAAGAGTGAGAGAGACTGCAGAGGCGTCTTACCACACCTAGAGATCTCAGAAAATCTTTAACTAATGAATTGATGCTGATATTAGCTATCAGAAGGACAAAACTGCCCTATATTCTAGTCCAGTAAAGGTGTGCCAACTCTATGGTGGGGATCTTTAAAACCACATTTAGCTTAATTAAATCTTATTTAAAACTTAAGACAAACTTTAGTTACTTAGGGATTAACACACATTAATGAAAACAAGGTTAGCACACAGACTTAAAACAGACATTCTTGGTGAAAAGAAATTTTTCCCTTTGAAAAGCGGTTTTTGGATTCCTAGCTCATAGCAACTCCCAAGCCCGAGGAGGGGCGGGTGTGGCTATGGGAATGATTGACTGAAGTCTTTGCCAATCTGTGGAGCAGTAGTTGTATGACGTGATTGGCTGCACGGAAGGAACAGGCAGGCTTAGTTTACTGCCACGCATGGAGAAAAATCTTTGGAAGTTCTTTTCTGGGCTAAGGTACATTTTAGATTTTTAAAGAAACAAATCATTACATTTCTATAATAGCAGTTTCAAGACTATGCCTAGGTCCACTTTACATGTCTGACCCATCTTCCTTTACGGGTATTGGTGTCAGGGGACCGGAGGGGTTCTGCTCTCCACTGAATCTGCGGAGGAAGAGTGCTACCTCATAGGGCAGCTTTCTTAGCACACTGCTTTAATGCAGCAATTAAAGAACTGTATAGGTAATGTCCATTTAACTCAGAAATTAGATAAGAGTCTAGAATAAACGCCACAAAAGTGGGAGAGGAGGAAAAGTTAGGTCAGACTCGTTAGGATTAAACAGGGGAAGGACACTCAGTTTCTCAGAGCCTGGCCAGGGTTCTGATCTGCTGAGGTTCCTTCTCTGCATCCACTCCACGAACTTCCCTGGAGCGTGTAGGATAGGAAGAAGGAGAGAAAGATCACAGGGGCTTAAACAAGAGCCTTGGGGTTCCCTTCCAATGTGCTTCACTATTTCTTCTTGATTCCCTGGAGACATGGACTCGTTCCCTCCAGCTGGCCAGTGTTTTCAACCGGATAAAGCACACAATGCCTGTTGGGCTGATTTTTCTTTGTGTCTGGTAATTCTGCCCTACACTATGGGCACCAGAGGAAAAGGCTAGCAAAGACAGGCCCAGGTAAACTTCTCTCACCAGTGGAAATTTGGCAGTCCAGAAGAGCCGAAGCCCATTCCCCCTTCTCCAATCACTCTAGAAAGTGTAGGGCAGACTTCATTCATGACTAGCAGACATGAATTAGACTCTGCACAGAAGAGCATAAGTTAACATCAGCAGAAAGAAAAATAGAGCCCTTGCAAGCATAGCTCCACTTTGTCCCATTAAGAAGCACTTAGAAAACATCTCCTAGCAAAGCCCCCAACTCCTGAGAGGCAGGTGGGAAGGGGTGACTTTGGGCAGTGGTCAGGGATAGAAGGCACAGAGCTTTATTGTGCAGCACATTCTGGAGAGGGTCTAGAGAGAGGGAAGAGAAGTAGGAGGAGAGCATTGCAGGGCAAGTCTTTTGCTCCTTTATATTAGTAAAATGCCCTTGGAGCCCCCAACATGGGACACATATTTTCAGAGTCTGAGTATTTGAGAAAGGTTGAAGCCTTTCCAGAGATTTGATGAGTTAGGGTATGTGGCAATGGATGGAGTTAGAAAGTGCAGGGGACTGTCAAAGCTATTTCCTGGGCACCTGCACTCAAGGTTTCTGGTTTCTTAGGGTACCGTGTCCTCAGATCTTATAGTAGGGCCCTCAGGTCTCCTCCAACGCTTCAGTAGTCACTCCCACGACAGTCAGCACCTGCTCTGGGAGATGATACCCAAAGATGGCTTTGAAAACAGTAGTGGTCATTCCCAGGAGGGCCAGTGAGTTGTCTTTGATGGTCTGTTTTGTCCTAGACCTGACAGCTTCTGGTTCTCAACATCCATGTTCAGTTAGGAGGAAGGATCATTCTCAAGTCACTTTAGGAAAAAGGAGGAAGCTCAAACTTACAGTAAAAACTATATTACACCCATAGGCAAGCTTCATGATGAAGGCTGATCACCCCAACACTTAGGAATCACACACACCTGACAAGATAGCAATTTAGAAGTAGAAAGTAAGCTGGGAACAACAGGAACACATTTTTTCCCCTTTAACCAGCTCAATTGTTTCAAAAGGACCCTTGTAGCAAAGAAGTCTACTGCCACGAGGACAAAATCAAGGGTTCCACTGCAGCCAGAAAGAAGAATGGTTAAAGTTGAAGGTCGTCTCTAGTTTCTTAGTTATCAAAACTTAGAAAAAGATGGACGAAAAGGAAGCTAATGGTCACAAATGACCCAAAGAACCTCAGGGAGGTTTGACTGGATGGCCAGAAAAACCTAGAGTGCTTTATGTATACCTTTCCAAATGGGAAAATCATTTCAAAAACAATCATGATAGGTTGGGTCTATACTTTGATTCCTTCCTCAATATATTTTGTTTCATTGAGAGCTCTATGGATATCTTGCCATTCTCTTCTGGCTTTTAGAGTTTGAGTGGAGAAGTCTGCTGATAACCTTAGGGATTTTCCCCTGTATGTGACTTTTTGTTTTTCTCTTGCAGCCTTTAGGATTCTTTCTTTATCCTTATTTTCATTCTAACTATGGTGCGTCTTTGTGTCTTCAGGTCTCGGTTGATTCTGTTTGGGAATCTCTGGGTGTCTTGAATCTTAATGTCCTTTCTGTTGTTTAGGTCTGGAGAGTTTTCTTCTATTATTTCCTCTAGGATGTTTACTTTCCCTTCCTTTCTTTCTTCCTCTGGTAGGCCAATTATATGAATGTTACTTCTTTTGAGATCATTCCATATGTCTCTGTTGTTTTCAGTGTCTCTCAATCTCCTTTTATTTATTTATTTATTTTAGCTATTTTACCTCTTTCTAATTTTTTCTAGCTCATCCTCTGCCTGGTTAATTTTTTTTTTTCTGCTTCTGTTAATCTGCTTTCCTTTCCTTCAGCTTCTTTTTTTCAGTTCAGTTATAATATTAGCTTGTTCTGCTAATTGGCTTTTAGCTCAGCTATTTCAACTTTCATTTCTCTAATTACCTCGAGATAACTAGTATTCTCCTTGTGGGTCTCATCTGTTCTTTCCCTATTTATATAGTATTTTCCTCCATAGTTGTCTTCATTTCTGTGATTATTGGGTCTACTGTTGCTTACATACTTTTCTTATGTGTGGTTACTTTTGACTGATTTGGAGTTTCTTCTGGGCTACTGTCCCCATTCATTTTGGTGGCAGTTTTATTTGCTCTTGATTTAACTATTTTTTATTGATGTATATTTTATATTTATATTTTAACTATTTTTTATTTATGTATATTTTATATTTATATTTTTCTGTTCTGTCATTCTTCAGTTGTTGTGTTTTGAGTACAAGCCATGGTAAGTTAAAGACTTTTCACAAATGCAGTCACAAAGCTCAGAAAGTAAAACAATAGCAACTGAAGCAAAGGTTGATGCAGTTCAACCAATACCAGTTACCCAAGCAACACCTCCACTCTAAAACCAAAAACAAAGAATACAAAAAGAAAGAACAAAGAAGAGAAAAGAAAAGAAAAAGGGAAAGGCAAGGATAGACAATTACTAATATAAGCTGTCAACTATAAATTCTAGAGATAGTTGGAAGAGAGAGGGAAGCAAAGATGAGAGAGAGAGATTGGGAGAGAGAGAGAGAGAGGAAGAATGAGTCCACTCTCATTCATGAATGAGTGACAGTGAATAAAAAAGAAGAAGAAGAAGAAGAAGAAGAAGAAGAAGAAGAAGAAGAAGAAGAAGAAGAAGAAGAAAGAAAGGAAGAAAGAAAGAAAGAAAGAAAGAAAGAAAGAAAGAAAGAAAGAAAGAAAGAGAGAGAGAAAAAACAGTGAAAGGAAATAAAATTTTCAGATCTGCTTTAAGGGAAGAATAAGAGAAGTGGAGAAAAGAGAGAGAGGATAAAGTTTTTCCCCGAATGTGTACCACACCCATTCACCTATCAACAGAAAAGGCAGCAACAGCTAATTTTGCTCAACTTGGAGAGGAGGGAAAAGAGACAAGTACAATTAATAATAATAATAGAATAAAATTAAGTAAAAATCCCTAACCATCAGTCTGTAGATTGAACCAGTACAGATTGGCTCCACTTAGCCTCGTCTCCTTTCTAAACCAAGATAAAAATAAGCAATTACAGGGGTAACTATCAGGCAAATTCAAGTGTTAACAGTGAAACATAGGTAGGTACTTTACCTCTGGGAAGACTGAAGGCCTGATTGGTCAGCTATCTTCACTCAGATAGAACTCCAGATTGCTTCTGTATCCTTTGATGACAGCCATTTGAATAACACTACTAGCAAAGAAAAACTCCCAGCCAATCTCCTTTTATACTCCTATCTTTGGAATAAAACATACTTTTATATCACATGAACAGAACATTTTAAACCTATGCCAATTGGATTCTGTCATATATTCATGACTATGGACTCCAGAGGCACAGACTCTCAGTTATTTTTTCTTTCATTTCTTTTTCCACTCTCTCTCTCTCTTATCCAATCACTTCTTGGATTTTATATGTGTGCAATTCCACTGCTCTCAGGAAGCAGTTTCCTTTTTCCTTTTTCCTTTTTCAGTCTCTGTTTGCCAGCCCAAATATGGGTTATAGGACTCTTCTTTAGTTCTTCTCTGCCCACCCAGTGCATCCCTATCCCACTACTGAGCCAGAACTCCTACCCTCACCGGAACTTCTCAGTTTTGAAGCAGCTTTGGGCCAGGTGTTGTCTCTGAGTCACCATTTTGGCTCTGTGGGAAAAGATTTTCAGAGAAGAGAAAATTTGCCCATACAAATGAACACTAAACTTCTAATTAACCCATTAAAATTATTTTTTTAAAGTTCACCACTAGTTTCTAAGCCGATGTAATCACTCAAGTGTATTTTTCTATTTCTGAAAGTATTATTCTTCATGTAACAAGAGAGCAAGCCTTCCAAAGAGACACATATATTAAAATAAAAAGATAAAATATTGCCTGGATATTGTCTTATAAGTATGGAACAACATTATCTGTGTATAAGAAGGCAAGAATAAGGTTTATGAGGTAGACCTGAAATAAAATGAATGATAAAAAAAAATAGACCTGAAAGCAGTGGAATTGCACACATATAAAATCCAAGAAGTGATTGGATAAGAGAGAGAGAGAGAGTGGAAAAAGAAATGAAAGAAAAAATAACTGAGAGTCTGTGCCTCTGGAGTCCATAGTCATGAATATATGACAGAATCCAATTGGCATAGGTTTAAAATGTTCTGTTCATGTGATATAAAAGTATGTTTTATTCCAAAGATAGGAGTATAAAAATAAAACAAACCCATCGTTCTCCACATGTTAATAACAACAGTGATATTACAATAGATTTAGAAGCATTATCTGCCACTGTCCCAGTGCTAGTTCCATATTCTCAGATGAAAGTTCTTTTTTTTGTTTACTTTTAGGAATTTGTATAACTCTGAATAATGTGCTTTTATGTAATGTTTGTTAGTTCTTTGAGTATTGGTGCCATTTAACCCACATATCTAAAAAAAAAAAAAAGGCCCCCAGGAGAGTGGATTATTAGTACCACCACCAGCCCCCAACCTTCCCACCCACCCGTAGTGATAAATCTGGAATAAAAAGAAGAAAGGAAGGAAGAAAGAAAGGAAAAGAGAAAGAAAGGAAAGAAAAAGGAAAAATGACAAGCATTGGTAAACATGTGGTTGCAGCATAAGTTTTGGTAATATCTTCATTGACACTTAGTGTTTTACTTTAGCATTGTTAGAAATTTTGTGTATGCTAAATTGTACATCATTATACCTTGATTTTCACTTCTCTGAGTATTAATCATGACAGTTATTATTTCATGTTGGCCTTTCCCATTTCTCCTTATATAAAATATTAATTTATAATTTCTCATTGAATTAACTGTGGGTATTATACAGTTACTTAAATTTCAGTGATGAAAACACTTTACTGTATGTCTTCTACCAACTCAATTTCTGTATTTGTAAGTAGCTTATAATTATTATCTAACTGATCCTCTAAACTTCAACTCTCTTTCTGAAGTCATACTTTCTATATATTCTTTTAGGAACTCACTCCATTATTCTAAGATACGCTTTTTTTTTTTTGAGTGACACTGAAAGGTTAAAAATCTTTATCTTCAATACTTAAGTTTTTAATTAACCAGGATTAATTTTGTATGTAGTAAAAGATTATGATCCCATTATTTTACCATGTGAATGAATGTCTAGGCCATTGATTGAATAGCCTCTCTTCCTCACCCATCTGCACAATTATGTCTGTCTTTTAGTGATAAAATATTGCCTGTGAGCTTGAGTCTGGTATCTCTGTTCTGTCCATCAATCACTGTAAAGATAAAACCTTAGAGTAAGCTTGTCAATTTCTAACAAACATTTTACTACAATGTTGAGTATAAATTGAGAAAAGTCATTATATCCAAGAATACTGTGTGTTTTCTAGTTGTTTAGGGCTTACTTTTCAGTGTTGTTTAATGAAGTAACCTGGTATGTAGTCTGTGTTCCACTGACATGCATGACATATAGTTTGTTCTTCATAAATTTATAATTTTCTGACTATATAAATAATATAATTCAACTTATTTTTCCCAAATATCAATTAATGATAAATAGAAATACAGGTTATTATATTGATTTCTATATGCAATAATCCTGCTAACATTTTTAAAGAATACCTTTAAGTTATTTTTACTTTACTATGTAAACAAATACATTAGCTCCCAATATTTAAAGTTTGGACATTTTATCTTATGCATTATAATTTTATGAATCATGTGTTCACTACATTTATTTACTTATTTGCCATTGTAGGACTATATGCATGGGCACATTTTATTATTTGGACTAACATTTTCCCTCAGAGTGCACACACACACACATACACACACACAGACACACACACACTCACACATAGGTGGACAGAGACACAGAAAGAGATGATAGCATTCATGTATTCCAAAAAGTCCTAGAATGCTACACTCATAGTGTGCACGTGCTTCAGAACTGAACACAGCAGTGGAAAGGTCCCTACATAGTTTCTCTATTTTCTTTTTTTGTTTAGCTCTTACATGACACTTTGAATTTTTTTTTTTTTTTTGAGAAACGGGAGAAAGTGAGACACCTGCACTGCTTCCCCATTTGTGAAGAATCCTCCATGTAAGTAGGAGAAGAGACTCAAACCATGCATTTTTATTTTAATTCATATGTTTTGATTCTCTATATTTCACAGGTGAGTTAGACCACTCAGTGATTGTGTTTAACTTGCTTACTTATTTCACTGAGTATAATCACCTCCAGTGCCATTTATTTTGTCCTAGAGGACACTGTGTCTTTTTTTTATTATTATTTTTGTCATTGCCACCAAAGTTTTCTTGAAGACTCTTGATAGGTGCCACATCTATAAATATATCACCTCTCTTGGCACCCATATTCTTTCACTCTGTTCCTTCTTTCCTTTCCTTCTTTCCTTTCCTTCCTTCTTATCTCCCTTCCTTCCTTCCTTTCTTCCTTCCTTCTGTTCTTCCTCCCTCCCTTCCTTCCTTCCTTCCTTCCTTCCTTCCTTCCTTCCTTCCTTCCTTTCTTTCTTTGCTTCTTTCTTTCTTTGTTTCAACAAAACAGAGAGAAATAGAGAATGGAAGGTTAGATAGCTAGACTGCAGCACTGTTTCACCTCTTGTGAAGCTTCCACATGCATGTGGGGATCTGGGATTTGAACCAGGGTCTTTGAACATGACAATGTGTGTGCTAAAGAGCTTGTTCAACTACCTGGGCAATAAAATCTCATGATTAAGGATGGCTGTTTTTTAAAAATTTATGAGCAGTATATTTGATCAAATTAAGATGCCATAATATTTACTCATTATCTTCTAAAATGTCAATGCTGAATAATAACTTATTTTAGAAAAATTATTTTCTGTATCAACAAAGTTAATTGTAGTGTCTTTTACAATGTATTAAGATGGTGCATGGCATGGATTTTTAATTTTAACACTCTTCTAATCCTGATATAAATATTTATTTTAGCAATGTGTTATAAAATTATATGAAGATATTTTTTATCATCACTGTTGGAATTACTTCACTAAATATTTCTAAAGATAAACATAAAACTCAAAATCTTTGTAGTTTTAATCTGCTTTTTAAAAAACATTTTATCATCTTTTGCTTAGGCAAGCCATTAGTTGAGTATCATCTTTTAATAGTCACGAGCTCACTGTTTATGTTGGTTTTTATGGTGTAACAGTTCTTTTTTATTTTATTTATTTTATTTATAGAAAGGAAACATAGACAAAACCATAGGATAAGAGGGATACAACTCCACACAATTCCCATCACCAGAACTCTGTATCCCATCCACTCCCCTGATAGCTTTTCTATTATTTAACCCTCTGGAAGTATGGACCCAAAGTCATTGTGAGGTGCAGAATGTGAAAGGTTTGACTTTTGCAATTGCTTCCCTGCTAAAAATGGGCATTGACAGGTTGATCCATACTCCCAGCCTGTCTCTCTCTTTTGCTAGTGGGGCAGGGTTCTGGGGAATCAGAGCTCCAGGACACATTGGTGAGGTTGTCTGTCCAGGCAATTCTGGTTGTCATCATGTCATCTGGAACCTGGTGGCTGAAAAGAGAGTTAACATATAAAGCCAAACAAGTTGTTGACTAATCATGAACCTAAAGGTTGGAGTAGTGTAGATGAAGAGTTGGGGGGGTGGTCTCTGTTCTGTAGATAGGTAGTAAGCATATTTGCATATTTATTTATATTCCAAAGGGCCTGTGTCTATACTAGTTTCTGAGTGTGTGTGTGTGTGTGTGTGTGTGTGTGTGTGTGTGTGTGTGTGTTTTCCCATGAGCCTGAAATCTGATATGCAGGTGGATCCTATCCTAGCTATTGTCTGGGGAGATGATGTCATGGCTAGAAAAAGGCCCAGAAAGCTGGATCAGGCAAGAGAGTAACTCCCAAATATAGGAAAGCAAGAGAAATATTGTTGACTGTAAACCCAATCAATTTGGTCTGATATGGGTCCCATATTCAGCTTAGGAGCCTATGTGACCTCTGCATCCCTGTAGATCTGAGCTCACCTTCTGTAGTCATCAGTAGGAACATTCTAAGCTGCCCCAATATCAGAATCAATCTTCCTCAGGTGTAGAATTGATTATGTTGTCTAGCCTCCCTTCAGAGGATGAAACCTTCTCTACCCTTGTAGATCCAAGCTGAGGGCAAGGACCTATGGGAGCCCACAAATTGGTCTGTTTTGTTCTTCCTGATATAGATGACCAGAAACAATGGAGAGAGTGATTTATTTGAGGTCTAGGCCCATCATATCTGAAGGGGAATCTCAGGACTCGCCAAATAGGGTCCGAGCTGATGGGGTGGCATGATAGTGACCACATAGTCATCATTAAAATATGCCAATCTCTTGTCCTTATTTGGCTTTTGCAGTCCTTGCTTTGATAAGGATAGCTTGGGAGTCAGTGAGGGAAGTATAACAGGAAATAGGTGAGGGTTGTATCTAAATCTAAGTAGACACTATTTCATTATGAACTTTATACTGACTCCCTGTAGACTATTGTGTACTTTTGCTTTCAGGTCTATATTTTGCTCTAATTTATGGATACATGTGAACATATGCCCTATCTCATGGGACCTGGTATATATCTAGGTTTGGGGACTTTGTTAGGAAGTGAACTACCTGGAATGGAATTAGAGAATTCTGTGAAAGGAAAGGTCTCACCCAAGTAATGAGGCTGAAAGGTTGACATTCCATGCCTGACATCTGTATTCCAATCTGTATTCCTTTGATTTCTTTCTCTTGCCTCATTGCTATGGCAAGAACTTCCAATATTTTGTTGAAGAGTAATGGTGACAATGGACAGTCCTGTCTAATCCCTGATCTGAGGGGAAATGCTTTCAGCTTGTCTGTTGAGTATGATGTTGGCTGTCATTTTCCCATATATGGAATCCAGTATCTTGAGGAATTTCCCATCTATTCCCATTTTTTGTAGTGTTTTGAGCATGAATCTGTATTGTATTTTGTCAAAGGCTTTCCCTGCATCTATTGAGATAATAATGTGGTGTTTGGTTTTGATTTCATTGATGTGGTGAATGACATTGATTGACTTACATATGTTGAACCAGCCTTGCACTCCTGGGATAAATCCCACTTGGTCATTATGAACAATATTTTTGATATACTGTTGTATCTGGTTGGCCAAGATCTTGTTTAATATTTTGGAATCTATGTTCATCAGAGATATTGGTCTATAGTTTTCCTTTTTTGCTGGATCCCTATCTGCTTTTGGTATCAGAGTGATGTTGGCTTTAAAGAAGGTGGAAGGGAGTGTTCCTGTTTCTTAGATCTTGTGGAAAAGCTTTAGAAGTATAAGTATTAACTGTTTCCTGAAGGTAATGTAGAATTCATTTGTGAAGCGATCTGGTCCAGGACTTTTATTGTTAGGAAGATTCTTAATAACTGTTTTGATTTCTTTGTTTGTGATTGGTGCATTTAGGTTTTGTAGTTCTTTGGTTCAATTTTGGAAGTCATATGTTTCTAATAATTCTTCCATTTATTCCAGATTCTCTAGCTTGTTGGTGTATAGTTCTTCATAGAAGTTTCACATGATTTTCTGTGGTGTCAGTTGTGGTCAATCTTCTATCATTTACAATTCTATTTATTTGAGTCTTTTTTTTTTTTTTTTTAGTGAATCTGGCTAGGGGTTTTTAATCTTGTTTAATTTTTCAAAGAACCAACATTTGGTTTCATTGATCTTTTGTATGGTTCTCTTATTTTTTTATGTTATTTATGCTCTAACTTTAGTGATTTCTGTCCTTCTGTTTTGGGGTTCCATTGCTCCTCTATCCTCTAAGTCCTTAAGGTATGCAATAAGGCTGTTTATTTGAGCCTTTTTGTCTTCTCTATTATGTGACTGTATAGCTATGAATTTCCTTCTCAGTACTGCTGTAGCTGTGTGCCAAATATTTTTGATAGCTTCTGTCTTCATTTTTGTTTGTTTCAAGGAAAATTTAAATTTCTTGCTTGGTGTCTCTGACCCAGCGGTTCTTAAACAACATGTTGTTGAGTTTCCAAATTCAGTGGCTTTTCATAATTTTCTATTTGTTGTTAAATGTTAGCTTTACTCCACTGTGGTCTGAAAACTTACTTAGGATGATTTCAAAGATCTTGTATTTGTTGATACTATCTTTGTGGCCCAACATGTGGTCTATATTTAAGTATGTGCTGTGTGGTTTTGAAAATAATGTGTATTACATTTTTTGGGTGAAGAACTCTAAAAAAGTCCAGTATGTCTAGTCTATTCATCTGTTCATTTAAGTCTCTAGTTTCTTTGTTGATTCTCTGCTTCGTTGATCTGTCTAAGTGTGAGATTGGTATGTTGAAGTCTCCCACTATTATTTTGTTACTATTGATGTATTTTTGTAGTTCTTTCAGTAGGTGTTTGAAGTATTTAGATGGGTCCACTTTGGGAAAATAGATGTTAATAATTGTTAAATCCTCTTGGTTGCCTATCTTTTATTACTTTACTTAATTTAAAGTGTCGTATGCTTTACATTGGCTTGTTCTAGCCCTCCCCCTCCAAGAGAATTGGATGAGTCCTGTTAATTTCGCGGGCCTGCTTGGCCCCGCCCCAAGGGACCCTGGGAGAGGGTTCCGGAGTCCGAGAGTTCCTGAGTTCCCCAGTGACAGAGTTCCTGAGTTCCGGAGTTCGAGACTGCGAGGGTGCGAGAGTGTCTGAGTTCGAGAGTAAGAGAGAGTGCCAGAGAGACAGAGTTCCTGAGTTCCGGAGTTCGAGAGTGCGAGAGTGCGAGAGTTTCAGAGTTCGAGAGAAAAGAGAGTTCCTGAGTTCGAGAGTTTCAGGGTTACAGAGTAAGAGAGAGTGCCAGAGAGACAGAGTTCCTGGGTTCCTGAGTTCCAGAGAAAAAGAGAGAGTGCTTGCGCCGCCGCAAAGAGACAGCAGAGTTCTGTTTGGTGATTAGTTTGTGTTAGTTTATGAATCGTTGTTCCTGAGTAAAGAAATACAGCTTCCCTGCCCAGCCGTTGTCTCCGCGTCTCTGTTACCCACCCGTGAAGCCAGCCCGTCCGGCAAGAGCTCCCAGAAATTTTAACAACATTAAAGTCTATGCTGTCAGAGATGAGAATGGCTGTTCCTCCTTTTTTTTTTTTTTTTGTGGTCATTAACCTGTAGGATAGTTTTCCATCCCTTCACATTAAACCTGTGTTTGTCTTGTTGGGTCAGGTGGGATTCTTGCAAGCAGCATATGGTTGTGTTGTGTTTTCTGATCCATCCTCCCACTCTGTGCCTTTTAATGGGTGAATTTAAGATACTAACATTTATTGATATTATGGATTTAATGTATTGTAGTGCCATTAGTCTACAATTTTTTTATTTGCTCTGATACATGACAAGTAGTATGGTTATGTTCTTGTTTATAAGAGATCTTTCAGAACTTCTTTCAGGGCATGCTTGGTGATGGTTGCCTCCTTTAACTGTTACCTGTCTGAGAAGGTTTTGTTCCCTCCATGTAATTTAAATGAAAGTCTAGCAGGATATATTATCCTTGGTTGAAACCCTTTTTTATTCAGGGCTTAATAGATATCTTGCCATTCTCTTCTGGCTTTTAGAGTTTGAGTGGAGAAGTCTGCTGATAGTCTTATGGGTTTTCCCCTGTATTTGACTTTTTGTTTTTCTCTTGCAGCCTTTAGGATCCTTTCTTTATCCTTAATTCTTTTCATTGGAACTTTGATGCATATTTTTGTCTACAGGTCTGGGTTGATTTTGTTTGGGACTCTCTGGGCCTCTTGAATCTTAATGTTCTTCCTGTTGTTGAGGTCTGGGATGTTTTCTTCTGTAATTTCCTCTAGAATGTTTACTTCCCCTTCCTCTCTTTATAATTCTGGTAGGCCAATTATATGAATGTTACTTCTTTTGACATCATTCTATATGTCTCTGTTGTTGTTTTCAATGTCTCTCAATCTCTTTTTGAGCCCTTTTACCTCTTTCTTAGTTTTCTCTAGGTCATCCTTTGTCTGACTAAATTTGTTTTCTGCTTCTGTTAGCCTACTTTCCTTCCCTCAGCTTCTGTCTTCAGTTCAGTTATAATATTAGCTTGTTCTGCTAATTGGCCTTTTTTAAATTATTTTTATTTTTATTTTTTTACTTATTTTTTTTTCTCCTCCAGGGTTATTGCTGGGCTCAGTGCCTGCACCATGAATCCACCGCTCCTGGAGGCCATTTTTATCCCTTTTTGTAGCCCTTGTTGTTGTAGCCTCGTTGTGGTTATTATTATTGCCATTGTTGATGCTATTAATTGTTGGATAGGACAGAGAGAAATGGAGAGAGGAGGGGAAGACAGAGAGGGGGAGAGAAAGATAGACACCTTCAGACCTGCTTCACCACCTGTGAAGCAACTCCCCTGCAGGTGGGGAGCCGGGGGCTCGAACCGGGATCCTTAAGCCGGTCCTTGCGCTTTGCACCACATGCGCTTAACCCACTGCGCCACCACCCAACCCCCCGCTAATTGGCCTTTTATCTCAGCTATTTCAGCTTTCAGTTGTCTAATTACCTCAAGTTAGCTACCTTGAGGGTCTCATCTGTTGTTTCCCTAATTCTGATAGTCCTTTCCTCCATAGTTGTCTTCATTTCTGTGATTATTATGTTTACTATTATTTGCATACTTTTCTTATCTGTGGTTACTTCTGACTGATTTGGAGTTTATTCTGGGCTCCTGTCTTGATTAATTGTGTTAGCAGTTTTATTTGCTTTTATATGACAGAAGTTCTGTCATTGTTCAGTCGTTGTGTTTTGAGTACAAGCCACACTACTAAAACCCTTCCACAAATGCAGTCAGAAACCTCAGAAAGTACAACAATAGCAAAACAGCACCACCAGTCCAAGAAAAAATAGCAATTGAAACCAAAAGAAAAGGAAAGACAAAGAAAAATCAGGATAGCAAAAACAGACAATTGTGCAAATCTACTGTCCACTGTAAATTCTAGAGATAGCAAGAGGAGAAAGAGAAGTAGAAAATAGAGACACAAATAGAGTCCATTCCAAGTCAGATTTCCTCAACAAAATAATTCCCAAACAAGTATCAGTGAATTCAGAAGGCAAAAGAAGGAAGAAAAGGAAAAAAAAAAAGAGCAGGGAAGTAGAAAATAGAGTCCATTCCAAGTCAGATTTCCTCACCAAAATAATTCCCAAACAAGTATCAGTGAATTCAGAAAGCAAAAGAAGGAAGAAAAGGAAAAAAAAAAGAGCAGTGAAAGAAAAGTTATTTATTTATTTATTTTGAATAAGCTATGAGGATAGAAAAAAGGAAAGTTGAGGGAAGAGGGAGAGAAGTTCCTCTCACAAGTAATAGGACACCTAGACACCTATCAATTGAACAACAACAAAAAAAGAGTTTTAGTTAAGTTCAGGAAGGAGGAGGGAAAAGCGACAAGTGTATATAATAATAGTAATAACAGCAAAATAAAATAGAGTAAAAAACCCTAATAGTCATTCTGATGTTTAGACTGCTCTGGATTGCCTGCATGTACCCTGAACAGATACAGCGAATTGTAGAAAGTATCAAGAAAAAAAAAAAAAAAACACCTCTAGGCTGAGGCTCTGATTGGTCAGGTATTTTGTCACTCAAATAGAGCTCCACCCACCAGCAAAAAAAAAAAAAAAAGGAGGAAAACAAAGAGAAAAATTTGACTTGGAATTACACCCCTATTTGGTCCAGAATCTTGGTAAAGAAAATAGCTCAGCAGGAAGCCTGCTTGCTACAAGTGGCTGTTTCTGGGGTGGGGGGCAGGGTTGAGTTCAGAAATAATCAAGCCAAAAGTATCTTCCAGTGTTTGTCCTTTTGTCCTATGTTTGTCAGCCCAAGAATGAGTTATGGGACTCTATTTTGGTATCACCCTGACCAGCCTGTGTTCACCATCCTACAAACAGCCCAGTATTCTACCCTATCCAGAGAATTCCAGGTTATAAGCTACTTTTGTTTGGAGCTCACAGCAGCTGCGTTTCCATCTTGGCTCCACCCGAACTGTTTCTCTTAGTAAAAGTAGAGTTCGTTACCTCTCAGAGGGCACCAGGGATACCTTAATATGTTTACTTTCATTTTATTTGCCATTTGATCACTATAGGTCTCTTTCATTTGATCACTATAGGTCGGTCTCTCTCTCTCTCTCTCTCTCTGTCTCCTCCCCTCCCTCTGTGTGTGTGTGTGTGTGTGTGTGTCTGTTCTACAGTCTACCCATTTATTGAAATATGCCATTCTTTTCCATATTAGGATAACAACTTAAAAAAAGATTGTGGTATCTGGGAAATTAAGAGCATTCTTAAATGTCCAGTTGGCTATTTCCATGATTCCATATTGATATAATATATCAGAATTTCAGAGTGTCAATCACCTCTTTAACCTCTGAGCCTTTTCTTTTACTTTTTGCTGATGCTCACATGGGTGGCCTCACAACCGAGGTAGCCGTTGGCTTCCCTTTTACCAATTCAAGGGATGTGAGCAAAACAGAAGGGACAACCAGGGGAAATTCAGGTATGAACATCCGATTTATTCAGAAAAAGACAAGGCTTTGGAGTTGGGCTGTAGCACAGTGGGCTAAGCCCAGGTGGCGCAAAGCACAAGGACTGGTGTAAGGCTCCCGGTTCGAGCCCCAGCTCCCCACCTGCAGGGGAGTTGTTTCACAAGCGGTGAAGCAGGTCTGCAGGTGTCTATCTCTCCTCCTCATCTGTCTCCCCCCTCCTCTCTCCATTTCTCTCTGTCCTATCCAACAACGATGACAACAATAATAACTACGACAATAAAACAACAAGGGCAACAAAAGGGAATAAATAAATTAAATAAATATTAAAAAAAAAAAAGAAAAGAAAAAGACAAGGCTTATATAGCAGAGTGGAACAAAGAACATTTTTCTCATATGTCAGTAATCATAGGTTTCCAAAAGGTCAGTACCCCTATGGTGGAGAGAGCTAAGGAATGACGAGAATTGATGAGATACCAAAAGGTCAAGATAATTAGTTACAATGAGGCAAGAGATGTTAATTAACCAAAGGTATTAAGAAAAACATGTTGGTTAAACCAGCAGAGTGAGACAAAACAGAGAAGAGCATAGTATTGATGCGAGACATGATGATCAAAGAAAGGGGAAGTAATATGTGGGGGTCTCACTGTTAAGTTACTGGCAAGGCAGGATGATGGAGTGTAGTTTTATATGTGATCAAAGATGGTGAACTTATAGTAAACTTTAAGTGAACTTGCAAGCATGCAACCATTTGGTTTGTAGCAGGGGAATTAGTTAAGTGTTAGAGGTTTCAGGCCTCTGTGAGGCCTGGGAGACTGACAAGGGGAAACTAAGTCAGGAAAGCTTTTCCAAGCTCTATCCCTGAAAGGGAGAGACTGACAGGCAGGGTGTCTTTTCAGATGTCCATCTGAAGGATGGGGGACTCCCCCTATGCTCTACCATGCTTTCACATTATCCCACAAATTTTCATCTTTTTCTCAAATAGCTTTTTGAGAAAATTTCATATGAGTGAGAGAGATCAGATTGTTGGGGAGACATATGTGGTCCATGTGTGTTTGAATGGGATCTCTTTGGGTCCATTGCAATTCAGATGAGTAATAATTTCTAAGGACATGTGTTCAGGTGTATGATTTCTATACTCTTTTATTAGCTGTGTAAATTAAGGTTAAGAGGTAAGGTTGGGGAATAGGTTACCTGAAGGTCTTTGGTCCCAAAACCCAGGATAAAGCCCAAGGTCAAAGCTCAAGGCCCAGAGGTCCTTGTTCAAATCTGCTCTGTTATAGCACTGCTTACATCACATCGGAGCTCACTTTTCTTTGGCCAGATGGAGTAAACTCGTCCCCCTCCATATGGTGCAAAAGAGGAATAAGGGGAACCCTTTACCAAGTGAATCCCTGCTTCACATTTATAAATTCAGTGAGAACAAACTATGCGCTATAAAGGTGTAGTGTGTATCCATGTGTGCAAACCTAGAAAAAAAACAAACAAAAAAACAGACATACTTCCCAAGACATCCTATGAGGACTACTCCAGTACAAGTGGTGCCTCAGACATGCAATTCCTGAATTCTACTGTCTCAACTTTCCGCAGACCTCCAGAATAAGCAATGTGTGATATAATAAAATACATTAGCAATTCTCAAGGATCTGTACATAGATGGATACTATGCTTTTCATTTATACTGGCAAAAGAAATATTAGAGAAAACTTCTGTGTCTTTTTAAATAGAGACAGAGAAGCAGAGGGAGAATGAATGAGACCACAACACAAATCTTCCTTCCTGTGGTAGGAACTGGACTTGAAACAAGGCTATACACATGATAAAGCAGCACACCTTTCAAGTGAACTATTTTTCTGGTGCTAGAGAAAAAAAATATCACAGATCTGTTATTCACTGACCTTCACCCTATTATGGTAAGTAGGGACAGCATGACTACACACTTGCACTCCCCCCAAAAGGAAATGAGTCCTCAGTGCTATTTTCCATGTGTTTTAAGCTTGATTCTTAGTCATTATGCAAAAGTGAAAGTCATTAGCACTTCTGAAAGACCTCACTCACTGTGCCTGGGTTCAGAAGAGAAAACCCAGGGGGTCCTGGCTAGAAAGAAAATTTGATGGGGAAGCATCTGGAGATGGATAAGATTTTTTTTACAGGTAAATAGGGTAGAAAAATGTGCAAGAAGATAGTTTTCCTATTGATGATTGTACACGCTTTGATAGAATATTAATCAAGTAATTCACCTAATGTCCAAAACATATTACTATCCAAGCAGGTGCTGCTAGTCAAGCAAGCCAATGAATTTAAAATTTAGAAGAGGTTTGGTTTGCCTGGACTGTTTCATAATTGTGCTAGAATTCAAGATAAGAATAGCAAGTGAGGGGGATGGGTAGTTGTTTATTTGGTATCATGCACAAGTTACAGGATACAAGGGCCTGGATTGAAGCCCCTGGTCCCTATGGGTGGGGGTTTCATGAACATGGAACAGTGATACAGGTGTATCTCCTGTTCTCTCTTTCTTTCCTCCTCTCTCTACCTCCATCTCTATTTCTCTCAGTCTTTCACCTTCATAAAAAGTAAAATCAAACCCTACTAGGAACGATGGATGCATTTTAATGTAATATGTTAGAAAAGACAGAGTTAGTACTTCTTTTCTTTAAGGACAATACCTTAACTTCTGAGGGAAATCATAAACAGACAATGCAACAGACAAGAACCAGTCAGAACATTTACTCTGGGAATGAGAACTGTAGAAGCTGCAAATCTGGCAGAGATTTTTGCACATGCATTTTCTTTTTTGTCTTGTGTGAATGAGCTATCAGAAACACACAAAGGTTAATGGGTTTCTGACCTTAGATTAGCTTAAGAATGCTGGGGCAAAGTGCAATGACCAGCTCAAGGAATGTTCAGTAAACAGTCTCACTAAAAAGGATAAGGATAAGCAAGAGTTAATGCTGAATGAATCTATACAAGTATACTAAGTACATGCTGCTGGTTAGGATTAGGATAGCAAATTTATAAAATAAACAGAAAAATATATTTTTAAATGATTATAATATTAACTACATTCATCTCATATTAATTTGAATATGGCATGAGATGTTGAATTGTACAGTCTGATTTTTGAATTGTGAACAATAAAAATAGTTTGCCTTTCCAAGAGTATAGAGCTAAACAGTGAAGAAAAAAAAAAAGTCGAGCTGTAGCTCAGTGGGTTAAACGCACATGGCTCAAAGTGCGAGGACGGGCTTAAGGATCCAGGTTCGAGGCCTGGCTCCCCACCTACAGGGGAGTAGCCTTCACAGGCAGTGAAACAGGTCTGTAGATGTCTCTCTGTCTCTTTTCCTCTGTATCTCCCCTTATCTATCAATTTCTCTCTGTCTATATCCAATAACAAATTAATTAATTAAAAAAAAGAATTTATTTATTTATTTAATTTCCTCTGCCGGCCAAAAAAAAAGAATTTATATTCACATTCTAATGAGCTTTGATTCTTAATCCTTATCTCCATTTTATGATACATTTCTACTTAGTATGGAGTTACAATTTTTTAATCAAGAATTTTGTAAAGCTATCAAGAGAAAATTAGTTACAAAAATATTTTTCAAATATACATGATATTAATTTTTATTGTACAAGTTATAAATAAATACATTGGGTTGAGGGGGTAGCTCAGCCTATTTGAGCAATAAACTTTTTCTTGAAGTCCAATGATATTGGTTAAATTTCAGTCCTCTTATACCTGAACTGAGCAGCACTCAGGCTCTCTCTCTTTCTTTGTGCTTATTCACTCCTTTAGCTAAAAAAAATAGATTTAAAAAAAAAATTTATTTACAAAACAGAAAATATCAACAAAACTATAGGATAAGAGGGGTAAAATTCCACACATTTTCCACCACCAGAGTTTCATATCCCATCTCCTCCACTGGAAGCTTTCCTGTTCTTTATCCCTCTTTGGGAGCAAGGATCCAGAATTATTGTGGGGTGCAGAAGGTGGGAGGTCTAGCTTCTGTAATTATGTATCTGCTTAACATGGACTTTGGCAGGTCGACCCATACTCCCAGCATGTTTCTGTCTTTCCCTAGTAGAATAAGGCTCTGGAAAGATGGGGTTCCAGGACAAATTGGTGAGGTCTTCTTCCTGGGAATTCAAGGAGGCATCATAGTAACATCTGTAATATGGTGCTTGAAAAGCATTAAGATATGACGCAGAACAAATTGTTTATTAATCTGGAACCTAAAGGCATGAATATAGCAGGTGAGATTTGATATCTCTATTTTGGAAAAAGCTAGCAGGTCTATTTTAGGTATATTCCAAGAGGCCCATGACTCTACTAATTTTTGCCCTAGTCCCATAACTAACATGCAGGTGGGCCAAAGATATTATCTGTGGAGATAGTTTCAGGGTTGGAAATCAGAGTAGAAAGCTGGATCAGTGAAGAGAAAAGCTCCTGAAAATGAGAAAATTATATAAATACTTTTAACTGTAGACCCCAACAATTTTGATTCAGTTCAAGAGCCTATGCAACCTCTGTATCCTTGTAGGTCTGAGCTCCAATTCTGTAGTCATATTTAGGACAATTCTGGGCTGCCCCCATTGCCGGACCCATCTTCCTCTAGTGGTAGAGGATTTTGAGCCAACTTCCCTATTGAGAATGGGGCAGTCCCTACCATTGTTTATGCATATTTAGGGCAAGGTTCTGTAGGGACCCACAAAGGGGTCCATTATGTTGTTCCTGATTGAGATGCCAATGACAGTAGAGAGAGGGAAAATAGATCTTTTTAAATGAAGTGTCAAAGAATAAAAAGAAATGACTCACAGACACTTCTGTATATAAATATATGCACCTATGGAATTAAAAAACAACTAAACCCTGTGATCTGCACAACTTTACCAGCCAAATTTGAGACATGTAAACAAAATGGAAAAAAGTTTAATAGGTGTAAATAAATACTTCTTAACATAATGATGAAGAAGTATAAGACAGGTTGCTGTAAGATTTGAAGATTTTGGGGGGACAAGTGGTGGTGCACTTGATTGATTGCACATGGTACAATGCACAAGGACCTGGGATTCAAGCCCCACCTTACCTGGGGGGGGAGGGACTTTGTCAGTGATGAAGAGGGGTTGCAGATGTCTCTCTGCCTTTCTTCCTCTCTGTCACCCTATTTCCTCTTGATTTCTGGCTGTCTCCATCAAATTAATAAAGATAATAAAAATTAAGATATAAGATTTTTTCTTTGCACTAAAAAATAATTATGTAAACAACATCTGCTTTCCTTAGCGTATTAATATATATATATATATATATATATATATATATATATATATATTTAATTCATCTTTGAACCTTGAAAAAGGTACTTTGAGCAATAACCAATAGTGTCAATTGCAGACATGAGATTGAACAACCTAGGTTTTCAGTGACAGGAGAAACCTGTGATGTCTAATTTTCCTCTCATGTGCAATAATGGTCACAATTATATATAGGGCAAAAATGTCTGTTATTTAACACTTAATATTCTTTAACTAGGATAGTGCTTTAAATGATCTAGAATTAAAGCAGTTTTCTGTCAATCCAATATTCGAGCTTTGCATTAGGAGCTCAGCTCCCAGGGCAGCTTTTCACAAGTGCAAATGTTAAAAAAATCAAGCTATCATCATTCTCACATGTGTACTTATATCTTTTATCCAAGTATTTCAACTTTCCTATGTACTTTTACCATTTCCCAGAAATGAGAGCAGGTAGAAATTAGACATCTGATGATATCTTTTTTAAAATTTACATAGAGAAAAGAGATAATGAACAAGAGTACAAAATGGAAAAAGAGCTGGTGGTTAACAAAGGAGCCTGACAAAAAGTGTAGGAAGGAGCAACTACTCTCATCTTTCCTGTCATCTTTTCATTGTTAATAATTTAGCACATAGAGCCACTGTGTAGAACACTATCTTTCTGAAAAATGCACTCACTCAATTAGTTCATTTAAAAAATCTATTTCCGAGACAAAGAAATAGAGACAGAAGGAGGGAGAGATACCGTAGCACCACGTCTACTCTTGGTGCCCTAGTGTTTCCAGGTGGTTCTGGGATTTAAATAAAGATTCTGTGCATGCCAAGAAGTGTCTTCTACTGGGTAAGACGCCGACCTATCCCTGGACTACTCTTTCTTTCTCTCTTTTCTTTTTCTTTCTTTCTTTCTCTCTTTTCTTTTTCTTTCTTTCTTTCTTTCTTTCTTTCTTTCTTTCTTTCTTTCTTTCTTTCTTTCTCCTCCTCCTCCTCTTCTTCTCCCTCCATCTCCTCCTCCTCCTTCTTCTTTCTTTTTTACCAGAGCACTGCTCAACTCTGGTTTATGTTGATGCAGGGGATTGAACCTGGGACCTTGAAGCTCAGACATGAGAGTCTTTTTGCATAACCATTATGCTATCTACCCCTGCCCTTGAACTATCCTTAAAGTGCACTTCCTACATTAATTACTACAGGAATAATAATAATAATAATAATAATAATAATAATAATAATAATAATAAATGTACAATTGCCCAGGAGGGGGCTCAGAGATAGAGTTCTGACATTTGAGGCATGAGGTTCTTAGTTCTATCTCTGGTGCTATTGAAATGGGGGAAAGAATGTCAAGGCAAAGAAATAGTTAACTTACCAAACTGTAAGAAGGAGAGAAGAGAAACCCAATCATGCTGTATCTTATGCTAAAGCTAAATTTTCCCAGACACAGCTATCCAGGAAAAGATAACAGTAACTAAGGCAACCACACCCTGAGCAATGGGTACCAGTCTCACCCCGTAACCTTGCAGTCTCTGCTTCTGTAATGACACCTTTTGCTTTCAAGCCTGAACCCTCTGTAAAAGCTTGTCCAGTTCCTTTGTTCAGGAAACAGAATTCTCAAAGAACAGAAACTCTTTTTGTGGCCCATTAACATTAATAAAGTTTTCCTCCTTACTTTGACTCCATCAGTCTGCTCTGATTTCTTTTTTTATATATATTTATTGCCTTTTTTGTTGCCCTTGTTGTTGTTTTTTGTTGTTGTATTATTATTGTTGTATTGTTGTTGGATAGGACAGAGAGAAATGGAGAGAGGAGGGGAAGACAGAGAGGGGGAGAGAAAGACATATACCTATAGACTTGCTTCACCGCCTGTGAAGCAACTCCCCTGCAGGTAGGTAGCCGGGGCTCAAACCGGGATCTTTACTCTGGTCCTTGAGCTTTGCGCCACGTGCGCTTAACCGGCTGCCCTACTGCCCGACTGCCAAGAACTGACATCTCTTAAGAGCAGAATTTAAATGTGGATTACTAAGTATTTTTTTGTGGTATTCTTAAAATGAAACTGATTTTCAATCTAAAGTCTGAGATATCCCCAGTTTTTAAAAGTAGAAGTGGGAGATTCAAAAGTAAAGTCATTTGTAAAACCTATACACATTCTGAGTGTTTCTTTAGTTGCTATGTAATGCCAGGGAAACAACATAGTTGCTAAGCAACAAAACTTTCATATCTGAGGCATTGAAGTCCCAGGTTCAATCCTTGATACAATCTTAAATCAGAACTGAGATGTGCTCCGGAAAAAAAAAAAAAAAAAAAAAAAAAAAAACTCACTGCCTCTATCTAAAATAAATAAACATGTAATATTTATTTGGGGAGAGAGAGTCAGTAGTTATCACTCTGACACGCACAATACCTACTAGAAGTCAAACTTGGTACCTAATAAATCCCCAATTCTAACACTGCTCTGTCTCTCAAGCCAGACAACACTTTAAAAAACAAAACAAACAAGACACAATCAAACAAACAAAAACAATTAGTACAGCAAATGCATCATTCAACACCAGTTCATTAAGGGGAGTCAGGTGGTAGGGCAGCAGGTTAGGCAAGGTGGCACAAGGATTGGCGTAAGGATCCGGTTCTAGTCCAGGCACCCCACATGAAACGGGGTGGACGGGGTTGCTTCACAAGCAGTGAAGAAGGTCTGCAGGTGTCTTTCTTTCTCCCTCTCTGTTTTCCCTTCCCCCTTTCCATTTCTCTCTGTCCTATCAACAACAACAACAATAATAATAACTACAACAATAAAAACAAGGGCAACAGAAAAAGGGAATAAATTAAAAAAGAATTAATGGAAAAATTTGTGTGTGAGGAAAAAAATGAGTCAATAGTCAACTGGACAAAAAAACAAAGAAACAAAACATAGCAAAGATACTTCACTTTCTTAGAGATAAAAGAGGACATGGTATGATATACAGAAAACCATGGAAAACAAATCTGATTTTTTTTTTTTTTTACAAATGGAACATAATCACAGAAAGAAAACAAGGTACATGAAAGAGAATGTTGGAAAATGAATATTAAATTAATTTTCTGGGGAGTAGCGGTAGCGCAGCGGGTTAAGCACATGGCACAGAGCACAAGGACCGGTGTAAGAATCCCGGTTCCAGCCCCCGGCTCCCTACCTGCAGGGGAGTCACTTCACAGGTGGTGAAGCAGGTCTGCAGGTATCTATCTTTCTCTGCCCCTCTCTGTCTTCCCCTCCTCTCTCCATTTCTCTCTGTCCTATCCAACAACAATAATAACTACAACAATAAAACAACAAGGTCAACAAAAGGGAATAAGTAAATTTTTTTAAAAAATTAATTTAAAATTTAAATTAATTTTCTGTGTGTGTGTTTGTGGACCTGGGGATTCAAGATGCACAATTTCAGGACACTACTACCCAGATAGTTAGATGATACCGATCATAGCACCAAAGTTTCTCCCAGTATTATATCATCTCTCAGTCGAAATCATGTTCATGCTGCCCTCTGACCTGGTGGATTATCTCTACAGCTCTGTGACTAATAGATTTTCTGAAAACATGACAGAAAGTAGCAAATGTAAATTGGAAGAGAAGATTCAAGGTACTTTTAAAAACCAGAAAAAAAATCAATTTAAGATATTTCTCAAAATAAATTCAAGTGAAGGTTATAAGATCAAGTGGTTAGTTTCTCATTTATATATGTCAATATATATTTATATATTATGTATAGATAGTAGTCATGACTATTGCTATGTTTTTATTCAAACACTTCTATTGTTAATCAAATAAAATAAAGATTGACAAAAATAAAAAAGTATTTCTAATAAATGTGAAAAGTTTAATATTCAAAGGTTATCAATATAATAAAATATTTAGTGTTTAATAGATGTAAAAAATCACTTATATAATTGTATTCCCCAAAAAATTGTGTTCATTCTTCTCAAATAAATTTGTATCAGTTAAAAGCATTAATATGGGGGAGTCCAGCAGTAGTGCAACAGGTTAAGCGCAGGTGGCGAGAAGAACTACGAAGAACAAGGATCTATGTAAGAATCCTAGTTTGGGCCCCTGGGCTCCCCAGCTGCATGGGGAGTCACTTCACAGCCAGTGAAGGAGGTCTGCAGGTGTCTATCTTTCTCTCGCCCTCTCTGTCTTCTCTTCTCTCCGTTTCTCTCTGTCCTATCTAACAACAACGACATCAGTAACAACAACAATAATAACTACAACAATAAAAAAAATAAAACAAGGGCAACAAAAGGGCAAAAGGGAAAATAAATAAATAAATAAAGCATTACATTAACACTGACCAGGCAGTAGCAGCAGGTTAAGGCACATTGCATGAAGCACAAAGACCTTTGTAAGGATATGGGTTTGAGCCCCATGGCTCCCCAACTTTAGGAGCAGTAGCTTCAGAAGCAGTGAAGCAGGTCTGCAGGTGTCTTTCTCTCCCCCTCTCTGTCTTCCCCTCCTCTCTCGATTTCTCTCTGCCCTATCCAACAACAATGACAGCAATAACAACAATAAAAAGAACAATGATAAACAACAAGGGCAACTAAAGGGAAAAAATAGCCTCCAGGAGCAGCAGATTCATAGAGCAGTCACTGAGTCCCAGTGATAATCCTGGAGTCCAAAAAAAAAAAAGGGCACTGACACATATTATTTTAAAAAACAAAGCAACAATAGTAACATTGACAATATAGAGGAAGAAAACCAATAGTAGGGCTTACTTTTTGAGAAGTGGATGAAGATCTGGAGAACTTTAGTGGATGTGATATGCTCTTGCTTCTGTGATTTTTTTTTTCTGTTTTCATAACCTTTCACACCTTAGTGTAATGCCATCAACACTTTGGAATTATTATGGTCAGAACACGAGATCTGGTGTCCAAACTGCATTCTTAACTTGCACCTCTAGAACAGTGTGTAGGGAGCAGCGCATCTGAATGCTTGCTGTGTCATGTAACAGCATCTCACTATATTTTTCACTTTCATCATTTTTAAAAGAAAATACATATATAGTTGTAAGGCACATTACATGAAGCAGAAAAGGAATTCCAAGTATTCCTATCCCTGCCAGGATGCATCCAGGCCATAAGATCAATATCTTGTCATCTATATCAAACTCTTAGTACACTGTGCCACCCCTCATTGCTACAGGAAGCAGGATTGGATGATTCCAAAAAGCAGGACCAAGGAACAGGTGCATAACTCAAAAAGATCAGACATGCCAAATAAATGAAGTAGCATGATAAATATGTAGACACAGAACAATTTTTATTCCAGAAAGTCCTTGTGTATATATATGATGGGGTGGGGAAGAGAGGTCTATCCAATATTATTGCTTTTTTAATATATTTACAAAATACATGTGAGCACATTAGTATTTCCCTTAGAGAAATCCATAAGCTCACAGTTCTTTTTTTAGAATAGTGCCATGTTCAAGACTTGCTAAAATTGCTGTTTGTTTAAATTATAATTGAATGCTTAGGATATTAACACTGAAACTTTCAGGTTTCCTTTTGTAAGAACAGGGTCCACTGATGAAGAAATCAGTTTTCTCTGTGATTTTACTGTATGCATTTTCCTATTGTGCTAATTGAATTTAGCTGTACAGATATTTTCACTATCATTTCATACACTTATCAAATGGTGAATATCTTTGTTTACTATAATTATAAATACGGCATTTTGACTGAATGTCTCTGTTCACAAAAATGATCCTTTGGAGGTAGCAATATTTAGTTTTAGTTTGTTTTTTTTTTCACACAGAAGTAACCAGATAAAGAAGAATGAGTCCTTTTGTCTCTTCCCTTAATTTTTTTTCCCTCAGGTAATTATAGACCTTCTTCTGTTTATAAAATACTTTAGTCATCTGAGTGACTAGAATCCTTACAACATTAGGGAAAACATATTCAAGTTGTTAATAGTTGTTCTCCTGTATCTCAGTGCCTTTAGCAAAATATTGGCTTTGAACTAAATATTTTGAATATTTTATTTTACTTTTGGGTCTAGACAGAGAAGGGGAGCAGGAGATAGGGAAAGCAAAATGAGCCACCTGTAGCACTGCTTCACCAATCTGTGAAGCTTCCCCCACCTGCGTGTGAGAACTAAGTGCTTGAATCTGGCTCCTTGCTCACTGTAACATGTGCACTGTACTGAGTATGCTGCCACTTGCCCCTGCTTGGTATTTTGAATATTACCCTGTCCACTTGGCATCACAGAGGTGCACAGGGTAGGAGATGGCTCACCTACTGGGACAGAGACTTCACCATGCCTGAGGAATAAAGTTTATATCTCTAGCCACCACCTGGGAGCACCACACAGGAGGAAACTTCACAAATGGTGAATCAGTGCTATAGCATCATATCTTGTTGATCTTTGTCTCTATAGATGACAGGGGAAACCTTCTACTAGAAGTCATAGAAAAGTACAAAGAGGAAAAAAAAATAAAGATAAAAAAAAAAAACAAGAGTATTCACCATTTCACACATCTGCCTCTCATTTGCTTAACTTTTCAGTTTCAGTGACCTTAAACCATTCACTAATTAGACATGCCATTTAAATCTATCACTTTCTCCTACAACCTCCTATCATCTCAGATAATTTACATTGTTATTTTCACTCTTTTTCTAAGCTCCATTAAGATCTCAGTTTCATTAAATGGTAATGATCTCAGGCCTGACACATTACAATAATAAGTGATTTTTAAAATTCTTCTTTTTAATGAGAGTGAGAGATAGGTTAAGGTAGTTTTGTGCTTTATTTGTTTTTCCACACTGATGTTGTTTGTTTTGAATGTTATACTTTTATGTTTTGTCAGGGATTAATCCCAGGGCCTCATATATAAGATGTTTTCTGTACCACTGTACTGAGTCACTCCTTAGTTGCTTAGAACTCATTTTTAAATACAGTGGCAAGTTTTTTTATTTGTTTGTTTGTTTTCTTTGTTTTTACTCCCTGAAATATTTGTTTAACATGCTAGCTTTCATGTAGGCAGAGAAATCTATTTTACTAATCAAGTCAATTGTATGTACTACAATATACATTATTGGGGAAATTTGCATGATAATAACATAAGCATTCATTCAACTGGTAGTGAAATGGAAGTGTAGGGGAGAGGGAATAGCTAACTGGGGCCCTTCCCTGGTTCCTTCCTGTGGGGATCTAGAATAACTTCTAGATCAAAGAGAAGATAGTCATGTTGCAGGGAAATGAGCTTTTATTGGGAGAAATTAAGGGCCGAAAAGAAGAAAGTAGAAGCCACTTGGACATGAATATGACCTAGAAAAAGAGTGAGAGGAAAGCCCTGAGCCTCCTGGTCTTCAAGCTTTATAGTCCCTTCAGAGGAAGGGCAGGACCCTTAGGGGTTGTGCCTCAGCCTTTGTCTCCTGGGTCACATCTGCCTCTATGTACATTTTATGGCCTTGCAGTTAGATAGGGAGGGAGGGAGCTGGTGCAGGATGTGCAACACCCTGGGCTTTTGGCCCTGCCTCTGGCCCTTTCTCCTGGCTTCCTGAAGGGTGCAGGGTTGGTGCTGGTGCTGGTGCTTTCCCCCTATGCTGCCTTCCAACAGAAGTTTGGGGCTCATTTTTTAAGTTGCTGTACTGTAGGTGAAGAACATCTTCAATTAAGAGATGGACGTTTTGCTTTATCTTTCTGCTTCTATTTCAAAAAATAATCCAGAGTTGTAAAACCCTGAAAGTGAAAAAAAAATAAATAGGTTAAAAACAGATTATAGTCCAAGAGGGGAATAAAAATTCTGTGTGACTAAATGAGATATCATTTACTTTATCATGGTGAGAACAGAAATTAGATAGGTGTTAGAGATTGATTGGAGATGTAAGAGAAGGACTGCTAACAGTCTACTATGTTAGGAAAAAAGGAAAAAAAGTTGTGGGGAAATTGTGCAGATGTGGTTGAGTTAGGTAAGACCTAACTCAGAAACCACCATATTTCCATGCAAGTATTATTATTTACATATCAATATTCTGCCTTGTTTTAAAAATGACTCCTCAGCCACCACATTATCCCCTCAGGGTATTGCCCGTTCCTGCCAGTTAAAAACTACAGCAACCATAACTAAGGAAGTTCCCAGAAGGCCTTTTTTTTTTCTCCATCTTCTTCCCTAGCCAATTCCATCCCTACTTGCCACTTCCGTTTTTACCCTATAAAGCTCGCTGCTGTTCCTGGTTTCTCTCTTTTTTCTCTTCTATACCAACCTGGAGAAGGGCTGGCATGCATAGTGGAAGGCAACCATTTTGCTAGCTCACGTGGCCTAACCTGGTTGTGCTCACACCCGACTCTGGGATGTCCGCATGAATAAAGATTTGCATTCCCACTCCACCACGAGTTCTTGGTCTCTCTCTCTCTCCTGCGATGCAACCCTGACAAAAAGTGAGATGGGTATTAAAAACAAATAAACATTTTCTGGAGTAAGAATGATGTCTACAGTAAAAATGAATAAGAGGAAACCTGGGAGATAATTTTTATGTATAATAGATGTTTGTAAGACTACAGGGACATATTTCTGTGTTTGTGTAGGTAGTGTGACATGAACTATACTCCCCACTCCAAAGTCCTTAAGCTACACTGTATCTTAAAAAAAAAGATTGACACAATTATATATCATCGTATATCATCTTTATGTATGTCAAATAAAAGCTCAAATCCCCACAAAATGTTCCACTTCTGAAGTATTAAGAAATGTATACCTATATAAGGAAATGTCAAGATCATGAATAAAAACACATTCACAAGAATTAATAATACTGTTGTATGTTGTGTGTTATAACCAACATTCCCATGCACAAAACTGGAAGGTAGATTTTTAGTAAACAGGGAACTTTGCTTTTGTGTTCCTCTTCAGATTTTGCTTTCTTCCTTTTTTTTTTTTTTTTTTTTTGGAAGAGGACTGAATTTTTCCAACTAAGATTCCTGTCTACCTAGACTGAAATATCAAAATTGTGAGAATCATGTGTACTCAGTTTAATTCAGAAAAGCAAAATAACAGGGAAAAATTATGTTGACTGTGAAGCAGATTTTTTTTTAAGAAGGAGAATTTTTTTTTTATTTCAACCTAGAATTAATAGTGAGTTTTATTATAAATAAGGATAGAAGGCATATAATAAGGTGTATGCAACAAGAAAAAGTCTGTCATGACTCTTCACCATACCTTTTGCTCCCCAAAACCTAGTGACACATAATTATCTAATTTTGAATAAAAGAGATATTAATTTCCAAAAATGTAAAATTTAAATATATAAGTAGTATTTTCATATTTTAAACCCTGTGGGTAAGTTCAATCTTTATTTGGCAAAGAGTAACTTAAATGAGTGACACAGGATGATGAAAAATTGGCCCCATAGTTACTGTCTGTTCTTTCTGTGAATGATAACTAATCCTGCCCCTTTATGTCACACAATTCTGGTATTTCCCAAATGTATAGTACTTCAAATCACATCTTTGGGTCTCTCAAAACTTTGAACTTTGACACTGTTGCCATCCAACTTGCTGACAATAAACTGGGTATTCTCAGTAAAATGGGAACATTAGATTGACCTATGATCATAAAGTCAATCTTTGTATATTTCCATACAAAAGAACAGAATTTGAGACCAACAGAAACTCCCACTGTTATGAGACCCTTAACAGCAGTGAAGTTTGGAAGAAGGAGAATAAGCAAAATGAATGGAAAATGAGGCAAAACCATAAAGTTGGTGTTTTGGTTTGGGAACTCAAAAATAGTATCAAGCAATATGTAATAGCTTTTAATAACTTAAAAAGGCTACTTCTCTGTCTATGATATTTTTAGATATTTACACCAAATTCCAGTGTTTTTTAAATTTTTATTTATTTATTTATTTTTAAGTTCTTATTAGCAATTTAATAATGATCAACAGAACTGTAAGGTAACAGGGGCATAATTTTATAGAGTTCACACCATTAAAAGTTCTGTATCCCACATACTCCATTGGAAGCTTCCCTATTCTTTATCTGTCTGCAAATATGGACCAAAACTCTTTATGGGGTGCAGGAGATGGAAGGTCTGGTTTCTGCAATTGTTTCTCCACTGGACATGGACATAACCATAGCCTGTTTCTATAATTGCCTAGTGGGATAGGACCCTGGAGAGATGAGGCTTCGGAACACATTGGTGAAGTCATCTGCCCAGGGAATTCAGAATGGAGTCATGGTAGCATCTGCAACTTGGTTACTGAAAGGTGGTAAGATAGAAAGCATGACAAACTGTTTAATAAACAGGAACCCAAAGGTAGGAATACAGCAAATGAAATTAAGGGTCTTCATGTGGGAAGATATTATAAAGTCTATTTTAGGTATGTTCCAATGGGCCTGTGACTTTAGTAATTTTTGTCTGAGCCTGACAGCTAACATGTAGGTAGACTAAAAGTATTGTCTGGGAAGATGGGTGGGTCAGAGTTGATAATAGGCCTAAAAAAGCTGTTTTTTGTTTTGTTTTGTTTTTAAGTTTAGGCATTAATGAAAACTGACATTATAAGTGCAACACTTGAAATCTGGTTCTGGTTTGTTGATTTGCATCCAGCCTGTCCAAGATTCCAAGTGCTGACCAGTTGGGGAAGATGTGATATGCAAAGAGACTGGTCTGTATCCTTGAAATAAGTTAAGACTGAAGGCACTATCTGTTATTCATTTAATGCTCTGTTTTATGTGATGGGAGATCTCATGTAGTGACTTGAGAATGCTAAAACTGTAATTGTCTCTGTGTAAAGTCAAAGTTCATTTCAGTTATTCTGTAAAAATAATATACATACTTCAATATATACTGTGTATTTCTAAATCACAGTCTTAAGAAACTGAACTATTTGTCATCAACATGTCTGACCGTAATTGTTGATAACTTTCATATCTGTGCCTATTTCCCACTAGTTAAAAGTACAAACTACAGAAACTGTTATGTTATTTGGATTCATTTGTTTTTCACTTAGCTATTTCCTGCCTAGGTTGGCTTTACTATTACTCATTAGAAAAATAGTTTGGAACCACTTCTCTGTGCAGCTTTCCATAGATACTAAGAATAAAAAAGAAAAGTTGGAGGGGCCAGACTGTGGCACACCTGGTTGAAAACATACTTTATCATGATAAAGCACCTGGAACCAAGCCCTCTGTCCCAGTTGCAAAGAATCTAGAGAAAAGTCTAGAGAACTGACACACATGAACTTGTCATTCATTAAAAATAAAAGAAGAAGAAGGAGGAGGAGGAGGAAAGGAAGGAAGGAAGGAAGGAAGGAAGGAAGGAAGGAAGGAAGGAAGGAAGGAAGGAAGAGAAGGGAAGGGAAGGAAAGAAAAGGAAATGGAAGAAAAAAGAAAAGAAAAGAAAAGAAAAGAAAAGAAAAGAAAAGAAAAGAAAAGAAAAGAAAAGAAAAGAAAAGAAAAGAAAAGAAAAGAAAAGAAAAGAAAGGAAAAACAGAGGGGGCTGGGTGTTAGCACAGCAGGTTAAGCGCACATGGAGCAAAGCTCAGGGGCTGGCATAAGGATCCTGGTTCAAGCCCCCAGCTCCTCACCTGCAGAGGGTTGCTTCACAAGTGGTGAGGAAGATCTGCAGGTGTCTATCTTTCTTTCCACCTCTCTGTCATCCCCTCCTCTCTTGACTTCTCTCTGTCTTATCCAAAAACAACAGCTATGACAACAACAGCAATAATAAGCACAACAACAAGGGCAACAAAATGGGAAAAATGGACTCTAGGAGCAGTGGAATCATAGTGCAGGAACCAAGCCCCAGTGATAATCCTGGAGGCAAACAAACAAACAAACAAAGCAGAAGCAAGTAAACTCCCTCTCAAGACTTTGTGAAAACTATGATGGTTATCATTATGAGATGGGAGGATGGAGACATAGAACTTAGGTGGTGGGTCCTGTGTGAAACGGTAGCCTATAATCTTACAGTCTTGTTACCACTATTAGTCAAAAATAAAAATAAGAGCACTGGATAGTGGCTCACTCAATTGAATACACACATTGTAATATGCAAGGCCCTGGATTTGAACCCTCATTTCCAACCTGCAGGGGGCGACACTTCAAAGTGGTGAAATAGGTCTGCAGATGTTTATCTGTCTCATTTTATACCTTCTCCATCTCTTTCTGTTTTACCAAATAAAAACAGGGAAAAAAATAATTGAAAAATGGTCTCCATCAGGGGTCCACTTATAATGTTAGCACTGATCCCCAGATAAAAGCCCTGAGAGCATAATTGATTAATTAATTAAATAGTAACTAATTATATCATTTAATGAAGCCTCAAGGATAACAAGTCAAGGGCTTTATGCATACAGTGTATGTGCTTCATAGCTGAACCAACTTCCCAGAATAATATAACTTTTTGAACGGAATAAACTAAATAAGAAACACTTTGGAACTCTTGGTAAAACCTGAAAACTTTAATGTGAGGAACACAAAAATAAAAAAAGGCCTACCTGACCTTGTAGGAAAATGTAATATAATAACTTGTTCAACTTTCTCTAAATTATATATATTGGATTTCTAATTAAATGAGCTCTAGGTTTTTTTTAAAGAACTGGACTATTTTAATTAATACAAATAAAGAAAATCCAACTATTTTACAGGAAAATTCTGAGAAGTGTTGTGAGTAGTAATTAACTTTAGCTGATACCAAAAACTATTATGTGGCTTCAATAATTAAAAGTAGAAACCCCTTCTTCTTCTTCTTCTTCTTCTTCTTCTCCTCCTCCTCCTCCTCCTCCTCCTCCTCCTCCTCCTCCTCCTCCTCCTCCTTCTGTCTGTATTCAGAGTCCCCTCAGCATAACTGGATATCATACCTCTTCTGGTTGTATTGTCCAATGCCAAAGAGGAAACAGGTTAAGAGGACAATGGAGAACCTGAGAAGACATTCAGGTGGCTGTGAAGTTTTCATACTCTTACATGAAGATGGAAAGGGACCTAACCTGGGCATGAGAGTGTCTTACAGACACCTTGATGGCAAGATTGGAAACTATACCCAGGTGTCAACTACTGTACTGTAAACAAGTAACCCTCAATGATTAATAAAGAAATAGAGCAAGTAAAAAAAAATTTAGATGCTAGAAGGCTTTCCCACTTGTACTGAAATTGAAGAAAAGACTGAAGGTCACCAGGCAGGTGACCTTTATAAGGTGACCATTATAAGAATCTACCCTGATTCTTATAATGAACCATCAGCTCTAAGCTCACATATTTTGCTTTTGACATATGCTTAACTAGCTGGCCCGCTTTTGACATTGGAAAATAAGGTGATTTTTTAACTATCAGTTATCTGTCTTACACGGAAGCCATGAGCTGGTCGTGAGTTGTGCCTTTCAAATATACTAAATTCACCTGGCCATTTGAGAACCATTATAATTTAGAGCATGATTGTTTGTTTTCCTCTCTTTTTATATTTATTTATTACCCTTTTGTTGCCCTTGCTTTTTTATTATTATTGTTGTTGTAACTGATGTCGTCTTTGCTAGATAAGATAGAGAGAAATGGAGAAAGGAGGGGAAGATAGAGAGGTGGAGAGAAAGATAGACACCTGCAGAACTGCTTCACCGCCTGTGAAGTGATGCCCCTGCAGGTGGGGAGCCGGGGCCTCCAACTGGGATCATTAAACTGGTCCTTGTGCTTTGTGCAACATGCACTTAACCCTCTGCACTGCCCGACTCCCTTTCCTCCCCTTTCTAAAGGGAGGTTAAATCACCCCCACCATCTATACTACACACACTGAGTCACGACACTCCTAGTCCATGGAAAGTACATCCAGCCAGCTTATTTTATGTCCAATTTGTTTATCATGATGAGAAATGTAACAATCTATGGTAGAGATCATTAATTTTATAGCTTATGTTTCAAAAAACGGTGCCTGGACGATTTACATCTCTTCATATTAACACCTGGGAAAATGAGTCTGCTGAAGACATAAAGCTTGAAAGCAAATTGTGTTTACCATCTCCTTCTAAATATAATTCATGGCTCAGAACAGACCTTTATGACTCATGATCAAATATCTTCCCGGGGTGGCATTTGATGCTTTCTGCACTGACTCTGAATGTCTTTGGTTCTTTGGAGTCTAAGACAGTTAACTTCCTGTTTGATTTCAATATTCAAGGTGAAATTATTTCAGTTCATCTTGCAGGGAAAGTAACACTTTGAATTAACTGGCATGTATGTCAGGAGTTGCAGAAGATTTCCAATCAAAAAAAGCAAAATTCGTAACGGGAGGTAAAACTGAAAAAATTCCCAGAAAGCATCTAATATTATCTTATTGATTTTTAAATAAAATTTCAATTTATTCAGATGTGACTGGTGAAAAACAAATAATATGAAATATTAGATATTTCTATTTTTATTTCCTACCACCAGAGTAATTGCTTCGGCTTTGTGCTTGTTTAATGAATCCCTGCTCTAGTGGCTTTTTTATTTTTTATAAAGACAGAGAAAAAAATTGAGATGGGTAGAGGGGCAGAGTTAGAGAGAGAGAGAAAGATAGGGAGAGGGAGAAAGAAGAGAGAGAGAGAGAGAGAGAGAGAGAGAGAGACAGAGAGATGCAGCTTTGTTTCGCAGCTCTCGAAGCTTCTCCACTGCAGGTGAGGAGTGGGGCTTGAACCCAGGCCCTTGTTTCCTACTATGTGTGAGCTCTACCTGGTGCACCACGGCCCTGCCCCAAAAATGTCTACTTTATCTACATAATATGATCATCATATATATTTAGAGATGGTCTCTTTATGTAGATAGTATTGTTTATTTCTTTTTTAGATGTGAATACTTGAGTCCTACATTCTTTCAAAATCAAATTATACAATATGTCCACTATTTTTTTTATCATCATTAAAATTTCTTAATATTATAGATGACTGTTGTGTACCCTTAGACCAACTTCCCCTATTTCCTTACCACCTTGAGGCTGAGAAAACATCTAGTTTACTTTGTTTTTGAGTGGTTTATTATTATTATTACTAATAATTATTTTTCACATGTAAGTGAACTAATAGTTTTCTTTTTTCTTTTTTATTTATAAAAGGAAACATTGACAAAACCAAAGGATAAGAGGGGTACAACTCCACACAGTTCCCACCACCAGGTCTCCGTATCCCATCCCCTCCCTTGATAGCTTTCCTATTCTTTATCTCTCTGGGATTATGGACCCAAGGTCATTGTGGGATGCAGAAGGTTGAAGGTTTGGCTTCTGTAATCACTTCCCTGCTGAATATGGACATTGACTAGTCCATCCATACTCCCAGCCTGCCCCTCTCTTCCCCTAGTAAGGTGGGGATCTGATGAAGTGGAGCTCTAGGACACATTGGTGGATTCATCTACCCAGGCAAGTCTGGTTAGCATCATGCTAGCATCTGGAACCTGGTGGCTGAAAAGAAAGTTAACATATAAAGCCAAATAAATTGTTGATCAATCATGAACTTAAAGGCTGGAATAGCGCAGATGAAGAGTTGTGGGGTCCTTCATTTTGTAGATAGCTAGTAGGCGTATTTTAGTTATATTCCAAAGGCCTTGTGGCTATACTAGTTTTTTTTTTTTTCCCTAAGCCTGAAATCTGTATGCAGGTGGATCCTAGTTATTGTCTGGGGGAGATGATGTCATGGCTGGAAAAGGAACAGAAAGCTGTATAAGCGAAGAGAGTAGCACCTTAATATGGGAACCCCTGAATAATATGGTTGACTGTAAACCCCATCAATTTGATTTGGTCTGTGGTCCATATTCAGTTTAGGAGCCTATGTGACCTCTGCATCCCTGTAGATCTCAGCTCACATTCTGTGGTCATGAGTGGGAACATTCCAAGCTGCCACAATATCAAGACCCATTTTCTCAGGTGTAGCATAAAGTATGTTGTACATGCTCCCTCCGGAGGATGGAACATTCTCTACCATTGTTGATCCAAGCTGAGGGCCCACAAAGTGGTCTGTTTTATTCTTCCTGATATAGATGACTGGTCACAATGTAGAGAGTGATTTATTTGAGGTCTAGGCCCATCATGTCTGAATAGGAATCTCAGGACTCCCCGAATAGGGCCCCAGCTGATGGGGTGGCCTGATAGTGACTAAAGAGTCAGCATTAAAGTATGCCAGTCTCTTGCCCTTATTCAGCTTTTGCAGTCCTTGCTTTGCTAAGGTGAGCTTTGGAGTGAGTGAGAGAACTATAATAGGAAGTAGGTAAGGAGCATATCTAAGTCTAATTAGATACTATTTCATTATGAAACTTATACTGACTCACTGTAGACTATTGTGCACTTTTGCTCCAGGTATATATTTTGACCTAATTTATGGATACATGTGAACATATACTCTATCTCATGGGACCTGGTCTATATCTAGCTTTTGGGACTTTGCTAGGAAGTGAACCACCTAGAATGGAATTAGAGAATACTATGAAAGGAAAGTTCTCACCTGAGTAATAATGCTGAAGGGTTGACATTGCACGCCTGACTTCTCTGGACACAATCTGAAGTGAAGCATGCTGAGATGGTGTTGATTAGGTTGGGATCAGTGGATGACATATCATTTGGTATGACTTGAGAGAAGCATGCAAGAAAGTGAGTCCCACCCTACGAGTTCCAGGACTGGGTGAAATATAGGCTCTATAGAGGAAAAAAGAGGTTTCTGTTGTCTTAGGGTTAAGAAGACAATAGATAGTTACTTCTATAATCACATTATTTGGCAATTGGGTTAACTTTGAAAAATCTCTTTGTTAGGATTTGCTGTATCATACACAACATCACCATAACATTTCTTTTGAAATAATTTGTATATAGCTGTGCCACTGGTTGCTTCTGTTCTCCCTATTATAGACTCTTAAGAGAGTCAATATATCAAAGACTTAGCCTATATATTTAAAAGACTCAGTCTGTGCTTTAAAAAGTTTGAGAAATACAATCAGTGTTCCCCATTCATATTAATTAAATAATGATTTTTATGACTACATATTGATAGAAGTGTACATAAACACCATTCCCAACACCAAAATACTATGTCCCATCCCATCCCCAAACCTCCCCACTGCCCTGATGCTGAACATCCACCTTTCCCCTCATCCCAGGGTTTTTACTTTGGTGCCCTACTCCAAACTCAGTCAAATCCTGCTTTGAGTTTCCTTTTCTGTTCTTCTTTCTCAACTTCTGTTTATGAGTGGGATCATTCCATACTCATCTTTATCTTTCTGACTCTTCTCACTTAATGTAATTCCTTCTAACTCCATCCAAGATGGGTCAAAGAAGGTGGGTTCATTGTTCTTAATAGCCGTGTAGTATCCCATTGTGTATATATACCTCAGCTTATTCAGCCACACATGTTATTGGGCACCTGGATTGCTTCCAGGTTTTAGCTATTACAAATGGTGCTGCTATGAACATAGGTGTACATATATCTTTCTGGTTGGGTGTTATAGAGTCCTTGGGGTATAACTCCAGGAGAGGAAATACTGGGTCATATGGAAGGTCCATGTCTAGTCTTGTGAGAGTTCTCCAGACAGTTCTCCACAGAGGTTGGACAAATTCACATACCCACCAGTAGTGCAGAAGGGTTTCTCTGTCCCCACAGCCTCTCCAGCATTTGTTGCTGCTGTACTTTTGTGATATGCCATTCTCACAGGAGTGAGATGGTATCTCAAATTTTTCTTTATTTGCATTTCTCTGACAATAAGCAACCTGGGGCAATTTTTCATATGTTTATTAGCCTTTTGGATCATTTCTGTAGTGAATGTTCATATCCTCTGCCTATTTTTGGATGGGGTCATGTTGTTGTTATTGTTGTTGATGTTGTTGTTAAGTTTTCTGAGCTCTTTGTATATGTTGTTGATTCATCTCTTGTCTGATGTATTACATAGGAAGATCTTCTCCCATTATGTGAGGGGTCTCCTTGTTTCTCTGATAACTTCATTGGCTGTGTAGAAGCTTTTCAATTTGATGTAGTCCCATTTATGTGTTTGTGCTTTAGTCTTCCTTGAAATTGGGTTTGTTTCATTAAAGATGTCCTTGAGGTTTAGGTAGGAAAGTGCCCCACCAATGTTTTCCTCTAAGTATTTGATAGTTTCTGGTTTAACATCCAGGTCCTTGATCCATTTGGAGTTGATTTTTTTTTCTGGTGACATAAGGTGTTTCAGTTTCATTCTTCTGCATGTTTCAAGCCAGTTTTCTAAGCACCATTTATTGAAGAGAGCTTCTTTTCTCCATTTAATACTTTGGGGCCTCTTATCAAAGATTAAATGTCCATAGGGGTAGGGATTTAGTTATGGGCTTTCAATTCTGTTCCACTGGTCTGTGTGTCTATTTTTTTCCAGTTCCATCTGTTTTGATGATGGTGGCCTTATAATATAGTGTGAGATCTGGGAGTGTGATGCCTCCATTTCTGTTTCTTCTCCTCAAGATTGTTTTGGAAATTCTAGTTGTTTGGGGGGCCAGATAAATGATTGTAATTTTTGTTCTACTCTCTTGAAGAAGCTTGGTGGCACTTTGGTAGGTATCACATTAAATTTCTATATGGCTCTGGAAAGAATATTCATTTTGATGATATTTATTCTTCCAAGCCGTGAGCATAGGATGTGTTTCCATTTCTTGGTATCATTTTCTATTTCCTTGAATTGTGACTCATAGTTTTCAGTATACAAGTATATTACTTCTTTGGTCAGCTTTATTCCTAGATTATTCCTGGATTCTTGAGGTTTTTCTATGTATACTCTCATATCATACTCAAAAACTGAGAGCTTGACTTCTTCCCTTCCAATCTGTATTCCTTTGATTTCTTTCTCTTGCCTGATTGCTATGGCAAGAACTTCCAATACTATGTTGAAGAGTAATAGTGATAGTGGACAGCCCTATGTTGAAGAGTAATAGTGGTAGTGGACAGCCCTGTCTAGTCCCCAATCTGTGGGCGAATGCTTTCAGCTTCTGTCTGTTGAGTATGATGATGGCTGTAAGTGTGCTATATATGGACTCCACTATCTTGAGGAATTTCCTCTGTATTCTCATTTTTTCTAGTGTTTTGAGCATGAATGGGTGCTGTATTTTGTCAAAGGCTTTATCTGCATGTATTGAGATAATCATGTGTTTTTTGGTTTTGCTTTTATTGATGTGCTGAATGACATTGATTGACTTACATATGTTGAACCAGCTTTGTATTCCTAAGATAAATTCCACTTGATCTTGATGAACAGTCATTCTGATATACTGCTGTATCCGGTTGGCCAGGATCTTGATCATTATTTTGGCATCTATTTCATCAGAGATATTGGTTTGTAGTTTTCCTTTTTTGTTGTGTCCCTATGTATTTTTGGTATCAGGGTGATGTTGGCTTCATGGAAGGTGGAAAGGAGTGTTCCTGTTTCTTCAGTCTTGTGGCAGAGCTTTATAAGTATAGGCATTAGCTGTTTCCTGAAGGTTTTATACAATTCCTTTGTGACGCCATCTGGTCCAGGACTTTTGTTGTTGGGAAGATTCTTAATAATGACTTTGATTTATTTGTCTGTGATTGGTGTATTTAGGTTTTGTAGTTCTTCTTAGTTCATTTTTGGAAGGACCTATGTGTCTAGGAATTCTTCCAACTCTTCCAGATTTTCTAGTTTGGTGGGGTATAGCTCTTAGTAGAAGTCTCACATGATTTTCTGGATTTCTCTGGTGTCAGCTATGATCTCACTTCTATAATTTACAATTGTATTTGTTTGCATCTTTTTTTTTTTTTAGTGAGTCTGTCTAGGGGTTTGTCAATGGTGTTTACTTTTTCAAAGAACCAGCATTTGACTTAATTGATCTTTTATATGGTTCTCTTGTCTTCGATGGTGTTTATTTCTGCTCTAATTTTAGTGATTTTCCCTCCTTCTGGTTGTTTTTGGATTCCTTTTTTGCTTTTCCTCTAAGTCCATAAAGCATGCAGTAAGGTCACTTATTTGAGCTTTTTCTTGTTCTCTAATGTGGGATTGTATGGCTATGAATTTCCCTCTCAGTACGCTTTAGTTGTGTCTCGAATATTTTGATAGCTTGTGTCTTCATTTTCATTTGTTTTCAGGAACATTTGAATATCTTGCTTGAACACTTCTCTGACCCAGCAGTTCTTAAGCAGCATGTTGTTGAATTTCCAAATTCTGTGACTTTTAGTAATTTTCTGTTTGTTCTTGAATGTTAGCTTTACTTCACTGTGGTCTGAGAAGATACTTGGGATGATTTCAATGCTTTAAAATTTGTTGATACTGCCTAACATGTGGTCTATATTTGAGGATGTGTTATGTGGATTTGAAAAGAATGTGTATTCCAGTTTTTGGGGGCAAAGGACTCTGAAAATGTCCAGGAGGTCCAGTCTGTCTATCTATTCATTTAAGTCTCTTGTTTCTTTGTTGATTCTCTGCTTCACTGATCTAAGTTTGAGAGTGGCATGTTAAAGTCTCCCACTTTTTAAAAATTGTTTTATTACTATTAATGTATTTTTGTAGTTCTTTCAGTAGGTGTTTGATATATTTATATGGCCCCTCACTGAGTGCATAGATATTAATAATTGTTAAATATTCTTGGTTGATAGATCCTCTAATCATTATGTAATGGCCTTGCCTATCTTTCTTTACTTTATTTAACTTAGAATCTATTTTGTTAGAGATGATAATTGCTGTTCCTGCCCTTTTTTCTGGTATGTTATCCTGTATGATAGTTCTCCATCCCTTCACTTTAAGTCTGTGTTTGTTTTGTTGGGTCAGGTGGATTCTTGAAAGCAGCATATGGTTGGGTTGTGGTTTCTGATACATTCTGTGCATTTTAGTGGATGAATTTAATCCACTGACATTTGTTGATATTATGGATTGAATGTTTCATAGTGCCATTATTCAACAACTTTTTTATTTGCTCTGATATATAGGAAGTATTATAGTGATGTTCCTGTTTATAATAGGACTTTTAGAACTTCTTTCAGGGCACGCTTAATGATGGTTTTCTCTTTTAACTGTTGTCAGCCTGAGAAGGTTTTGACCCCTCCATCTAGTTTTAATGAAAGTCTAGCAGGATATATTATCCTTGGTTGAAACTCTTTTTTATTTAGGGCTCAATAGATTTCTTGCCATTCTCTTCTGGCTTTTAAAGTTTGAGTGGAAAAGTCTGCTGATAGCCTTATGGGTTTTCTCCTGTATGTGACTTTTTATCTTTCTCTTACAGCCTTTAGGATCCTTTCTTTATCCTTACTTCATTTCATTGTAACTATGATGTGTCTTGGTGTCTTCAGGTCTGGGTTGATTCTGTTTGTGACTCTCTGGGCCTGACTTTAGTGATTTCTGTCCTTCTGGTTGCTTTAGGGTTCCTTTGTTCTTCTTCTTCTAGGTCATTAAGATGTGCAATCAGGCTGTTTATTTGTGCTTTTTCTTGTTTCCTAGTGTTTGCTTGTATGGCTATGAACTTCCCTCTAAGTACTGCCTTAGCTGTGTCCCAAATATTTTGATAGCTTGTGTCTTCATTTTCATTGGACTCTCGAAACATTTTAATTTCTTTCTTTATTTCCTCTTTGACCCAGTAGTTGTTAAGGAGTATACTGTTGATCTTCCAATTTTGGGACTATTACTAATCTTTTGTTGATTGTTAAGTGTTAGTTTAATTCCACTGTAGTCTGAGAAGATGCTTGGGATGATTTCAATGCTCTTGAATTTGCTGATGCTGTCTTTGTGTCATAGCATAAGGTCTATTCTTGAGAATGACCCATGTGGACTTGAGTAAAATGTGTATTCCAGTCTCTTAGGATGAATGACTCTGAAAATTTCCATTAGTTCTAGTTTATCTATCTCCTCACTTAGCTCCCTTATGTTTTTATTAATTTTCTACCTGGATGATGTGTCAAGTTGAGAGAGTGGGTTATTGAAGTCCCCTACTATGACTGTGTTGCTGTTAATATATTGTTGTAGCTCTTTCAGTAGATGTTTATGTATTTAAATGGCTTCTCACTGGGTGCATAGATATTAATAATTTTTAAGTCATCTTGATTGACTGATCCTCTGAGCATTAAGTAGTGTCCACTCTTATCTTTTTTAATTTTATATATTTTAAAGTCTATCATATGAAAATAGTCTATTGTTGTTTTTGATGGGTTATGTTGTTTTCACCGGGCTGGCTTCACGGGCGGGTAACAGATGACCAGGGACTCATGTCTGGGTTGTACGCAGTATCTCTTTATTCATGCAGGACGCAGCACAATCTAAGACGAGCTAAGCTAAATTCAAGGTACAGTACTCTAAAACTCACAATGCTGTCTTTATATATACTTCCCAAGTAGGGTGGAAACAGGATGTGACATAGAGAGGGTGGAGAGAAAAGTGACTGGTGAAAATCAGAGTGTGACAAAGAGGGGGCAGATTAGGCAAGAATCCTATCACTGAACCACAAATGCCCTGGAGGGAGGGTGGAACTTGTTAACAGTGGTTATGTAAATAAAATAGTGTTAAGCAGGGGGGATTTAAACCAAATGAAACAGAAGGGTTCTCATGCATACCAACAGTCTATCATAGTTAAAATAGTCAGATATGAGAATAGCTGTTCCTGCCCTTTTTTGTGGGCCATTGGGCTGTATGATCCTGTATGTTTTCCATCCTTTCACTCTGAGTCTGTGTTTGTCTTGTTGAGTTAGGTGGGTTTCCTGTAGACAGCATATTGTTGGGTTGTGCTTTATGTTCCATCCTCCTACTTTGTGCCTTTTAATAGGTAAATTCAGGCTATTGACATTTATTGATATTGAAGATTGAAGATATTTTAATGACATTCTTATAGAGTTTTAGAGTGTTCTGATATATGGCCTATATATGGTGGTCTGCCTGTTTATAAGAGACCTTTCAGAACTTCTTTAAGGGCAGGCTTGTAGATAGTTGATTCCTTCAACTGTTGCTTGTCTGAAAAGGTTTTTATGCCTCCATCTAGTCTGAATGACAGTCTAGCAGATTACAGTAATCTTGGTTGAAATCCTTTCTCATTGAGTACTTAATAGAGACCTTGCCATTCTCTTCTGGCCTGTAGTGTTTGTGTGGAGAAGTCATCTACTAATCTTATGGGTCTGCCTCTGTAGGTGACTCTTTGTTTTTCTCTTTCAGCCTTCAGCATCCTTTATTTATCCTTATTCCTTTCCACTCTAAATATGATGTTTCATGGTGTCTTTAAGTCTGGGTTAATTCTGTTTGGACCTTCTGGGCTTCTTGAATCTTTATGTCTTTGATGTTGTCTAGACTAGAGAAGTTCTCAGCTATTATGTCCTGAAGAATGCTTTCTTCCTCTACCTCTCTTTCTTCCTCTAGTAATTCAATAATGTGTTGTTTCTTTTGAAGCCATCCCATATGGCTCTGTTGTTGTTTTCAGTATCTCTTAATCTCTGTTTGAGATCTCTTAATTTTTTTAGTTGTCTCTAATTCGTCCTCAGTCTTGCTAAATCTGTCATCAGCCTCATTGATTCTACTCTCTCTCTCCTCTATTGTTTTCTGGAGTTCATCTATTTTATTACCCTGTTCTGATACTGTTTTATCTTGTTCAGCTAGTTGTGTTCTTAGCTCAGCTATTTCAGCTTTCAGTTAATTAGTGTTTTCTTCCAGAGTCTCATTTGTTGTTTCTGCATTTCTATTGACAATTCTTTCAAACTCTTTACTCACTCCTGTAACTATTTCCTTAACTAGTGTTTGGATGTTGACCTCATTAATTTGTGCTTCAACCTTTGGGGGACATTTAGCTGAACTCTTGTCCTGGTTCATTTCTCCAATATTTCTTCTTGTTTGTTTAACCATGTTGTATAGTATGTTATGAGGTCCCTTTCTCAGTACTTTTCAAATTACTGATCACTATTGCCTGAATTGACTTGTGTCTATGTAAGGTAATTAAAGGGTTCACAGTAGTGGAAGTTAACAGTTGTTTCAATAGTATTTTAATCCCTGATTTGGAGCTCAGTGGCTTAAGAGCCTCTTTGTGCTTTTTATTCCCTGTAGGATATGGAAGCATGAGGGCTTTTAAACTATAAGTAGGCTTTTTACCTTAATCACTGACTCCTGACCAAGAGATAAATCAGGGTGGTGCAGAGATAATCCAGTGGTTATGCAAAGAGACTTTCACAGCCCCACCACTAGGCCATGGAGGTATAGATATTCTCCTGAGTTTCCTAGTTAGTTCTCTGTCCCCTGATGTCAGCACAGGGCCTCCCTGCTGCTGCTCCAGACTCTGAGGGCAGTAGCAGTGGAGACTCAGAGTGGTGCTTGGTGAGTTCCAGGTGAGTTCTCTCCTCCCCTCAGTTGTCCCCTTGTTGGTGAAATATAGTGGAGATTGTGCCTCAACTGATAGACTACCTGACTGTTACCAGTCACTCAGTCTCTCCCACACTCCTCTCTGTCCACCAGCCACACGTGTTTGTACACACTGATGATCTGGTGGGTTCCTGAAGTTGTTCTATTCCTGTCCTGTTTTGGTCCCAGGTGATCTCCTTTAGTATTCCTAATTGATCTGGGAGAGGAGACCACTTTTTTTATTGATTTTTTTTTCTGTTCTGTAGGTCTTCAGCTATTGTGTTTTCCGTATTGGTCACACTATGCTAACAACCTTTATGATAAATACAGTCACTAACCTCTGAAATTAAAGCAATAGTAACTGAAGCAAGGATTGATGCAGTTCAACCAATACCAGTTAGCCAAATAACACTTCCAATCCAAGAAATAATAGCAACCATACCAAAAAAAAAAAAAAAGAGAGAGAGAGAGAGAGAGAGAGAGAAAAGAGAAAAGGGGAAAGCAAGAATAGACAATTATGCCAATCACTGTCCACTATAAATTCTAGGGATAGAAAGAGGTGAAAGGGAAGTAGAGAAGACACACACACACACACACACACATACAGTCCACTCAGAGTCAGATTTCTTTCCCAAAATAATTCATAAGTGTCATTGAATTCAGAAAACAAAAGAAGTAGGAAGGAATAAATGAATAAAAAAGAAAAAAGAAAGAAAAAGGAAGAGCAGTGAGAGGTTTTTTTGTTTGTTTGGTTGCTTGGTTTTTTTTAATTAGCAAGGAGGAGGGAAAAAGGAGAGTAGAGGAAGAGAGAAACAAGTTCCTCTCACAATGGATCCGATACCCAGTCACTTAGCAATGGAAAAAAAACAACAGCTAACTTTGGTCAACCTGAAGAAGGAGGATGGAAAAGGCATATATATATATATATATAATTATATTAATAATTAAATTTAAAAAGTAAAAAAACAAAACAAAACCCTGGCAATCAGTGTGTAGTTTAGACTGCTCCAAATTGGCTGCAGACAGCCTTAGCAAAGACAGTTAATTTTAAGAAGTATCCAAAAAACAAACAAACAAAGAAAAAACCTCAGGGTAGTCTTTCTCAGGCCAGGATGAGGCTCTAATTGGTCAGGTATTTTGTCACTCAAATAGAGCTCCAGGCACTTAAAAAAAAATGAGAAGTTTTGAAAAAAAGAAAAAGGCTTGAAGTGACACTCCTGGTGAGCCAGGAATCTTGGTAAAGAAAATAGCTCAGTGGGAAGCCTGCTAGAAGTGGCTGTCCATCTCCTGTGGTTGGTTCTGGGGTGGGGGGGTTGAGCTCAGAAATAATCAAAAGATTTTCCTTTGTTCCCCTGGCCTCCATCTGTCAGCACAAGAGTGAGTTACGGGAGTGTATTTTGGTATCACTCTGATCAGCCCCTGTTCACCCTCCTACAGACAGCTCAGTATCCCACGCTATCCAGAGAATCCCAGGTCAGAAGCTGCTGTTTTCTGGAGCTCACAGCAGCCACCACTCCAAAGTTGCCATCTTGGCTTCGCCTCCAAACTAATAGCTTTCTTTACTTGACTTCTTCTTCTTCTAGCGTTTGCCCTTCTTCCGTAGCCAGTCAACAGCATCAGGTTGAGTCTGATGTAAAGTTTCAAGACCTCCTTTGAATCTGGAGAGGTGGCAGTCGTTGACTATGTGGGTCATAGTCTGTCTGTAGCCGCAGGGGCAGTTCGGGTCGTCTCTGGCTCCCCAGCGATGGAACATAGCGGCGCACTGGCCATGGCCTGTTCGATAGCGATTGAGGAGGGCCCAATCATAACGTGCTAGGTCAAAACCGGGTTGACGCTTGCAGGGGTCTGTGATGAGGTGTTTGTTCTTGACCTCACCTGACTGCCAGCTCTGTTTCCAAGAGACTGGAACAGAGAAGTGTTGTATGCTTTACATTGGGTGCTAGTTCTCCCCCGCCAAGAGAATTAGATCAGTCCAGTTAATTTTGCGGCCCGCTTGGCCCCGCCACGAAGGAACCCTGAGAGAGTTCCACAGTTGGAGAGTTTCAGAGTGCCAGAGTTCCTGAGTTCCTGAGTTCCAGAGTAAGGGAGAGGGTTCCTGAGTTCGAGAGTAAAAGAAAGAGTGCTTGTGCCGCCGCAAAGAGACAGCAGATTTCTGTTTGCTGATTAGTTTGTCTTAGTTTATGAATCGTTGTTCCTGAATAAAGAAATACAGCTTCCCTGCCCAGCCGTTGTCTCTGCATCTCTGTTACCCGCCCGTGAAGCTAGCCCAGCCAGCAAGAGCCTCCGAAATTTTAACAACAGAGAACTTCAGTGTAGGCGTAGGGGACCAGATTGGGTGACGAGACGTCAAGCGTTGAACAGGGTGGGCGAAGATATCCACGTATATTGGCAGGTCCGGTCGAGCGTAGACGTGGGAAATGAACTTAGATGATGCCGCATCCCGACGAATATCTGGCGGGGCTATGTTGCTAAGAACTGGCAGCCATGGAACCAGGGTGGAACGGATGGTTCCAGAAATTATCCTCATGGAGGAATATAATTTGGAATCGACCAAGTGGACATGGGGGCTACGGAACCATACTGGGGCCCAGTATTCTGCAGTGGAATAGCATAATGCCAGAGATGATGATCGTAGTGTGGAAGTGCTCGCGCCCCATGAGGAGCTGGCCAGTCTTGCAATGATGTTATTCCTCGCGCCCACCTTTGCTGCAGTTTTTATGAGATGTTTGTGAAATGACAGAGTGCGATCGAGAGTAACGCCAAGATAGACTGGCTGGGCTTCATGCCGGATTCTCGTATCGCCAAGCTGCACATTAAGCTCACGCGAGGCCGAGGCATGGTGTAGATGGAAAACAGATGATACCGTTTTTGCAGTGCTAGGGATTAGTCGCCATTTTTTACAGTAATCAGATATCAGAGACATGTCTTTCGTGAGTGTTTCCTCGAGGATATCGAACTTGGATGCCTGAGTTGCACAGCAGATGTCATCGGTGTAGACGAACTTCCTTGAAGAAGTTTCTGGGAGGTCATTGATGTAAATATTAAATAGCATAGGAGCCAGAACAGAGCCCTGGGGGAGGCCACTTGAGACAAGTCTCCATCTGCTAGACTTGTCACCCAGATGTACCCGGAAACTTCTGTTTTTGAGAAGAAATGATATAGTGTTGGCCACCCATGGAGGCAGGCATCTTGAGATCTTGACTAGGAGACCACAATGCCAGAATGTGTCATAGGCTGCTGTGAGATCAACAAAGACAGCACCCATCTTTAAATTCTTCTGGAATCCATTTTCAATGTAAGTTGAGAGGGGCAGGGCTTGTTCGCAGGTAGATCTTCCTGGGCGGAAACCAGCCTGGGCGGGTGATAGGAATTTCTCTGTAAGATGAGAAATACATGACAGAAGCATCCTCTCAAGGAGTTTGTAACACATGGAGAGGAGAGAAATTGGTCTATAGCTGGTGGCCAGTGTTGGGTCTTTCTTTGGTTTCAAAACCGCTATAATCTTCGCACGACGCCAAACTTTGGGCATAGACTCAGATTCCAAGATGTGGGACAGGAATGAAGCGAGCCACTTCTTTGCCGCGGGGCCCAGGTTAAGAATGAGTTCTGGGGTGATGTTATCATAGCCAGCAGCTGTTCCTAGTTTAACCCTCTTCAAAGCGTCTTCCAGTTCAGACAGTGTAAAGGGAGAGATTTTTGGAGGTGGACAAGATAACCAAAAGTGGGATGACCACTCATGGGAGATTTCTCTTTTCCAGACTGGGTCGATCTTAGCACGTCCAACTTGAGTTAGGTGACTGGCCACTGAGTTTGGAGATACGGGAGGATGGGAGACGGGAGGGGGTTGGCTACCGGCACCCAGTCTGTGAAGAAGCTTCCAGGCCTTCCTACTTGAGTGGGTGAAGTTCAGACTTTCCGTGAGTTGTTGCCAGCTGGCTTGGCGTGCTGCATCCAGGGAAGTAATGACTCATTTACTTGACTCATTTCATTGAACAGAATGTCATCACTACCATTCATATTTTATTTTATTTTATTTATTATTGGATAGAGACAGAGAAAAATTGAGAGAGGAAGTGAAGACAGAGAGGGAGAGAGAGCGTGACACCTGCAGCTCTGCTTCACCACTTGTAAAGCAGGTGGAGCTGGGGGCTTGAAACTGGGTCTTGAGTGCTGTAGTGTGTGCACTTTGCCAGGTGCACCACCACCTAGCCCCCCCATTCATGCTTTTGAGGAAACTTCACCATCAGTCTGGGCCAACTCTTCCCTATAGGAAGAAAAAGACAGTGAAGCTTCACTTGAGAGCAGTGGAGGGCTGGATTCTAACTTGAATCATGCATTGAGCAATGCAGACCACTTACCAGATGAATTGTCCACCCTGCCCATGCTATGGTTTATTTTATTTATTTATTTATTTTTATAAAATTAGAGATAAGGAGGTACGAGGTATTCAGCTTTTTAAAATCGCTCTTCTTTCTCTAGGTGATTTAGATGCACTGGGTCTTATGTGATTTCATATGAATTTTAAAATAGTTTTTGCTGTAGAAACACATTGATAGGAATTGCAGTAATTCACTAAATAGGGGCACTTAAACACTATTGCCAGGGGAAATATAGGCTCTATAGAGAAAATTTGAGGTACCTGCTGTCTTAGAGTTTAAGAAGACAATAGATAGTTATTGCTATAATCACATTATTTGGCAATTGAGTTAACTTTGAAATATCCCTTTGTTAGGATTTGCTGTATCATACACAGCATCACCATAATTTATGTCCTTTGATATTATTTGTATATAGCTGTGCCACTACTTGCTTCTGTTCTCCCTGGTCTAAACTTTTAAGAGAGTCATCATATCAAAGACTCAGCCTATGGTGCACATTAAAAAAATTGAGACATACAATCAATTTTCCCCATTCATATTAATTAAATAGTAATTTATATGACTACAAATTAATAGGAGTGTACATAAATACCCTTCCAACCACCAAAAGACTGTGTCCCATTCCACCACCCTTACCTCCCACCCCGCAACATGAAGCCAAACATCCACCCTCACTCTTAAGCTAGAGTTTTTACTTTGGTGCCCTACTCCAAATTCATTCAAATTCTGCTTTGAGTTTCCCTTTCTGTTCTTCTTTCTCAACTTCTGTTTGAGTGGGATCATCCCATACTCCTCTTTATCTTTTTGACTTAGCTCACTTAACGTAATTCCTTCTAGCTCCATCCAAGATGGGTCAGAGAAAGTGGGTTTTTATTCTTAATAGCTGCATAGTATTCCATTGTGTTTATATAGCACAGCTTTCTCTAAGATGTCAGGCATGGAATGCCAACCTTTCAGCCTCATTACTTGGGTGAGACCTTTCCTTTCAAAGTATTCTCTAATTCCAGGTGGTTCACTTCCTAGCAAAGTCCCAAAAGCTAGATCTAGACAAGGTCCCAGGAGATAGGGCATAGTTCACATGTATCTATAAATTAGGGCAAAATATATACCTGAAAGCAAAAGTACACAATAGTCTGTAGTGAGTCAGTATAAAGTTCATAATGAAATAGTGTCTAATTAGACTCAGCTACCCTCCTCACAAAATAATTTCATATTATATTTCCCTCAATCACTCCCAAGCTATCCTTATCAAAGCAAGGACTGCAAAAGCTGAATAAGGGTAAGAGGCTGGCATACTTTAATGCTGACTCTATAGTCACTATCAGGCCACCCCATCAGCTGGGGCCCTATTAGGGGAGTCCTGAGATTCCCATTCAGACATGATGGGCCTAGACCTCAAATAAATCACTCTCTCCATTGTGACAGGTCATTTATATCAGGAAGAACAAAACAGACCACTTTGTGGGCCCCCATAGGATCTTGCCCACAACTTGGATCAACAATGGTAGAGAATGTTCCATCCTCTGAAGTGAGGATGGATAACATACTTTATGCTATACCTGAGAAAATGGGTCCTGATATTGGGGCAACTTGGAATGTTCCTACTCATGGCCACAGAATGTGTGCTCAGATCTACAGGGATGTGGAGGTCACATAGGCTCCTAAGCTGAATATGGGCCTCAGATCACATCAAATCAATTGTGTTTACAATAAAAAATATTTATAAACCTTTCCCATACTTGAGAGTTAGTGTCTTCCCTGATCCAGCTTTTGTTCCTTTTCCAGCCATTACATCAACTCCCCAGACAATAACTAGGATCCACCTGCATTATCAGATTTCAGGCTCAGGGGAAAACAAAACAAACAAGAACAACAAAACATTAATATAGCCACAGGGCCTTTGGAATATAACTAAAATATGCCTACTACCTATCTACAGAATGAAAGGAGATCCCCCCCCCCCAACTCTTCATCTGTACTACTCCTGCTTTTAGGTTCATTATTAGTCAACAACTTGTTTGGTTTATATGTTAACTCTATTTTCAGCCACCAAGTTCCAGATGCTAGCATGATGCCAACCACACTTCTCTGGACAGACAACCCTGGAGCTCTGATTCCCTAGAACCCCACCCCACTAGGGAAAGAGAGAGAGGGAGGCTGGGATTATGATTTGACCTGTCAACACCCATGTTCATCGAGGAAGCAATTACAGAAGCCAGACCTTCCACCTTATGCAGTCCACAATGACCTTGGGTCCATACTTCCAGGAGGGTTAATGAGTAGGAAAGCTATCAAGGGAGGGGATGGGATATGGAGACCTGGTGGTTGGAATTGCGAGGAGTTGTACCCCTCTTATCCTATGGTTTTGTCAATGTTTACTTTTTGTACATTAAAAAAAAAGCTAAAAAAAGATATTCTGTCAGAATTGTGGTATCCTTATTAGAAGAATTTTTACTTATTTTCCAATTTAGAACATCATGTATATGTTATTTCTGATTGTAGAGGAAAGCATTCAACTTCTCATCATTAAGCACAATGTTAGATGTGGGCTTGTATGCAAGGTTTTACTCAAGGGAGGTGTTTCTATAATCAATTTATTGAATAAAAACAATCAAATTTTAATTCCATTAGGTAATTTCATTAGATGATTGAATTTTCGTTATGTTTACCTCTATATTTTTAAATGCTGTGATTTATTTTTCATTTTACTAATGTGTAACACTGTGATCTGCAAATGCTGGTTTTTTTTGTTTTTTGTTTTTTTGGTATTAGAGCAATATTGGCCTTAAGCAGTAAGTATGCAGGTATTCCCTTTTCCTTTCTTGGAAGGGCTTGAGAAAAATGTATTGGATATATGTCCTTTAATTGTTTGATAGAATTCACCAGTGAAAATATCTCATATTTTCATTTCTATTTTGGGGAGGATCTGGTTACTGATTCAACTCACAAATATGTATAATGTCAAATGTGGTTAGTCTAAAAACATAATGGATTTATGATAAAAAAAAATACAAAATGCACATCACTATTCAGATAGGCAAAGAGTGGAAGAAATTTAAATTGCCATTGACAAATGACTGAATAATGAAGTTATTGGATGGGAACTTAACAGAACACTAATCTGAGGTAAATAAAAAGATTATATTACAACCTTTGGGAAAAATGAATGCAAATGAAGGTGGTTATGATTAACAAAGTAAGGAAGGAAGTAAAAGACAATGGTTTTACTCATATTTGAAACATATAGAATTAAACTACATGAACTTGAAAAAAATGAAGTGATCCAGGAGGTGGCACAATGGATGAAGCATTGAATTCTTAAGCATGAGGTCCTGAGTTCAGTCCCAGGCACCACATGTACCAGAGTGATGTCTGGTTCTTTCTTTCTCTTTCCTCCTATCTTTCTTATGAATAAATAAAAATCTTTAAAAAATGAAAATAAATGAGAACAAAAAAAAGATGTAGCAAAACTTTATTCAGCTAGGAGGCATTGCTCTCAGGTGCCATCAGTGTGAGAGCTGTTTGCATTTAATTTATCACTGTTATTAGTGATATGGAACAGAGGATAAACAGATAAATTACATGAGCAGGTAGCTGAAAGCTGGAAAGAGTTGCATGCCAATGCAATTCAAAATGGAGCCTAAAGCAAGTTGGAAATCTATTAACACACTTGAAATCAAAAGTACTGCATAAGCAAGAAAAAAATCACATAATTCTTTAAATTATAAAATAGACCAAATTGAAATAATTAAGACTACCATAACCCAGAGTAAATTAAACATGTGATTTTAATATTTTAAAGCATCCAGGATTCTCTTTCAACAATATTTATCCTTTGTTATAGTTCATCACTGCTTTAAAGTCAAGTTAGTGCAGTATTGTTTATTTCAGAGTTGTACTTAAGTGGAAATATATAGCTGGTTTGCATATGCTTTGCTGAGAATAATTAAACCAAAATAAATGGGACACTGACACAAACAAAGTCTCTCTTTGTGTTTTTTTCAGGATTCCAACATAAAGAAAACTGTCAGTGGCAGTGATGTATATATACTTTTTATTAATTAATTAACTTATGGATAGATACAGGGAGGAATTGAAAGGGGAGAAGTAGATAGAGAGGGAAAGTGACAGAGAGACACCTGCAGTCCTGCTTCACCACTCGTGAAGCTTCTCCCTGCAGGTGGGGAACAGGGGCTTGAACCTGGGTTCTTGCACACTGTAATGTATGCTTTTAACCAGGTATGCCACTGCCTGACCCATGTTGTATATCTTTTATGGACATGAAGTACAATTGTTTGCATTTGTACTTACTCTCTAGAGTTTCAATTCTACTTAGATTTATAGCCTTGGGTAAATCAATTGAAATTTACTGAATCTATATGTGGTTATTTCCAGTGGATTTGATAGCATATTAGTCCATAAATGCACTTCAGAACTGGTTTCTATGTGATCCTAACTACCTTTTAATTCTAGTCTATATGGTAATTTAAATGATATAATGAATTGCGATTCATGGGTGACAAAAGGGAAAAATGTCAGAACTATGTACAGGATGAAAGATTCTTCAGATGAGTGACGGGCTTCACTTAAATACACATTGTAAGTAATTATTCTCTTCCCTTTTCTATGTTAAAAAAGGGACCAAAACTGAGACTAGAGTCACCAATCAATAAGTAAGAATCAGTTTATTTACTCCAATTTTAATAGACTTAGAAAATGTTTATAACAAAATACTAAAAGAAAGGAAGAATTCCAGAGGCACAGCATTGACCATAGATGCACCAAATTGTTTTGGCTCAAACTATAGCAATCACTTTAAAACGTTCATGGAGCAAGTACAGCCAAGAATCAAACCATGGGCTCTCAGAATAGGAAGTTAAATTGGGTCAGATATATGAACCTTCTAACTAGATGCATAAATTCTAGATAAGTGGTTGTATACCTACTTATTGTGTACTTTGTGTGATAGGGAATTCACTGCCTCACTAGATAGTTTATTCCCTTTCGGACAACTTCAATTATTTGAAGGTCCTTTCTTCCATTAAGTCTAAATCTAGTTCCTAATAATTTCCACTTATTGATCTTAGTTCTTACTTCTGTTTCTACAAAATAAAAAGAAGCCAAACAATTCCTCCTTAGTCCATGTCACTAAATATTTGAAGATAGCAATCATGCTAAACTCAGTCACAGTACTAAGTCATTTTTTTTAACTCTTCTTTTGACATACTTTCAGTTACCTAGCTATCACTTTTTTTCTCTCTCTGTCTCATCCTCTACAGCTTATTGATCATTTTAAAGAGTTTTATCTAAGGAAGGATAAATAGCTCACCAATTAGGGTATATGTCTTGTCATGCACGTGGCCCAACCTGGAGCCCTGACACTATATGGGGATGCTGTGGCACTGAAGACAAATAATTTTTGCTGTAAAGGAATTTTATTTTAATAAAAACAGAAACCAAAAAAAAAATGTCCACTGAGAGTCTTAGGGCATCAAGGAATAAGTTCAAAGCAGAAGCTAATGTAATATAGCTACTTCAAGGGCACAGCATTGGTGTTCAACTTCCACAAATAGACAAAGGAAAAATGGTACCTAAGTATGGAGAATTAGATTCTTCGTGTGTCTAAGACATATAAAAAGCAGCACAAAGAAATTCCTTTTCTGTGGTATGGGAGGTGGCTCAGTGGATAAGGCACTGGACTCTCAAGTAGGAGGTCTCAAATTCAACTGCCAGCAGCACATGTACCAGAGTGATGTCTGGTTCTTTCTCTCTCCTCCAATTTTTCTCATTAATAAATAAATAAAATCTTTAAAAAAAAGAAGAAATTCCTTTTCTTATTTTTGTCATGGCTGTGTCATATATATATATGAAGGGTGGGTTTACAAAGGGAAATTGAGTAGGAGTAAAGATTCTAGAGAACTTAAGCTTCTTTCAGTGAGGTGGGAATCAGGCTTGCTTCACACCCTTGGTGAAGCAGGCACACTCACCAAGTAAGCTATTTTACTGGCCCTAACAATTACCCTTTTAATGACATTCTATGTTAATCATGACTGAAGCAATAGGTTAGTTCAATTTTATATTCTTTTATTAACACTTTTTGTTTCTTCATGGATGACAAATAGTAGGAAGCTAATAATATACACATCTCCATCATTATAACAGACAGTTAAAATCACAAATAACTAAGTTGTTGATTAGGTTTGAGTACTGAAACAAAAGGGTATTGTTTAGTTCATTAGTACCAGAAGCAGGCCACAACTATGATTTGTGTTTTGCTTGCCTTTTATGCTAGCTATAGATATTTGTTTGTCTTGTTTCAGAGAAATACAGTCTTTATTTCTTGTTTCTTATTGTTTCCCACTTTTACACACAAATATGTATCACTGTATATATTATCTACTATATTCTTGTCTGTGTTAAAATATGATTCATATTTACCACAAGAGAAGTCAGTAAAAGCATACCATTTTCTTAATTAAGGAAAATTAAAAAGAAAAATTTAAGGAGAATAAATTCAGTTCATCATCTTAAACACAAGTTCAAGAAACCATATTTAATTTAATGAACTCTCTTGGTATTAAACAATGTGAAATTTAAGTTATTTTTTAAATGATTAAGTTCAGTGTGATCAGTAGTGAATGGGTATTATGGGTCCTTATTTCAGGCATGTATATCAAATGAAGTGACTCCATTATGTTTGTACACAGACACAGACACACACACACAATCAAAAGGGGGACATTTCACTCTGTAGAATTAACCTAACTGGATTAAAGACAAAGCCATTAAATACAGTCAATGTGCCATTTTGAATGCTGAATTTGATGCCTCTAAATTTCAGTTTTCAAGCCTGCAATACTAACACATCCATTATAACATTTTGGATAATCCATTACTTGTAGGAATTGAAGGTTTTTATCTTATAGGGTCCAATACTGTCACCATCCATACACAATCTAGTGATTTATCATCATTTTTATGTCAAGAATATAGCACAGAGCAGTATCAATAAATTACTTGGGAAATAGTAATAATGGAAATAATAATAGTAAATTATTTATTCAATAGTAAATAAGTAATATTACTTAGGAAATAGTGTCTACTATTGTTTCTTTAAATCTATTACTGACAATGGTTTACAAGATTGTAAAATTATAAGGTATAGTTCAAAACCACAATGTTCTATGCCACCAACCTCCCAGGGTTAACCAACATTGTTCCCACAAAGTCTTGGGAACAGTTTGTTAATTTATGAATTTTTTTGCAAGAAATAGTTACATATACATATATTTTCCATCAGGGTTATTACTGGAGCATATTGCCTATTTCTGATAGCCATTAATTTTCACTCTAGTCTTTCCTTCCTTCCTTCCTTCCTTCCTTCCTTCCTTCCTTCCTTCCTTCCTTTCTCTTTTCCTTATTTCTTTTTTTTCTTTTTTGATAGAGAAACTGAAAGAAAAGAAAGAAATAAAGAAGGAGAGGAAGAAAGAGAAGGAGAGAGGGAGGGGGAGAGAAACTTGAAGCATTGCTTCACTACTTGTGAAAATTTCACCCTGCAGATGGAGGCATTTTGTGTATTGTACAATATGCCTTTAGCCAGGCACACCACCATGTAGTTGTAGAGCACACTGAATACCATTTATTTAGTTAGCAAGGAACAAATGATAAGTGCATCATATGATAAACTGAAATCTATTGCACAAATGGAAGATACCTAGAATCTTTATTAGGGCCACAAGTACAGAAGGATCTTAACAAATGTTACAAATAACCAAATGTCATTCATATTGCATTAAAACTCCCAGTACAAAACTTAACTTACAATTGTTGCTTCTTAAGTGGTAGTTGTTATGATATTCTCCATAACACCATCCACTGCTGTGACTCATCCCCACATCAGTGCTGAAGATTAATGTCCCTCATGTGGATTAACACTGCCTTAGAAGTCCATATTTCATTTTCAATAAGTCCCTTGGTATTTTGTTTTGTTTGCTTATTTCTGTGTTTAAGCCTTTATTGATTCAGAGCTTATCTAAAACAAACAACAGTTTCATGACAGAAATCAAGTGAAAGAAAAAAAAGATGCCTATGTCAGAGTCATGATAATACAGGTAAATTAAAAGTGTGTTATAGACAGTACTCTGCCAAAACAGAAAAATCCATATATCATTTTGATATTGTGTTGATTGTGGAGCTCAAATTAACAGACTTTTTTTATTTATAGAAAGGAAACACTGAGAAGAACCATAGGATAAGAGGGGTGCAACTCCACACAATTCCCACCACCAGAACTTCATATCCCATCCCCTCTCCTGATAGCTTTCCTATTCTTTAGCCCTCTGGAAGTATGGACACAGGGTCATTATGGGGTGCAAAAAGTGGAAGGTCTGGTTTCTATAATCACTAACTCTTACTGTAAAGTGTAGTAAACAGAAAATAAATGTCAAAGTGATATTTCTATTAGTGATTTCCTCCACTGTACACAATTCCAAGAACTAGAACTACAACTCTTTACATTTAAGATGATAGTCTGTCATAAATAGCTTTCAATATTATAATTCTATTTTAAAATTTTTATTATTTTTATTTATTGGATAGAGACAGTCAGAAATCAAGAGGGAGTAGGGTGATAGAGAAGGGGAGGGAGACACCTGCAGCCCTGCTTCACCACTCGTAAAGCTTTCCCTCTGCAGGTGGGGACCAGGGGCTCGAACCTGGGTCCTTGTACATTGTAATACATGCACTCAGCCAGGTGCTCCATCATCTGGGTCCCCAATAGCATAATTCTAAGGAAAAGATAGGGATTGGGTGGTGATTTACCCAGTACAGTGCACACAACACATGTGCAGGCCCCTTGTCCCCAATGCAGCAGGGAAATTTCATGACTGGTGGAGCAGTGTAGGTATATCTGTATATCTGTGCATTTCTCACTCTTTTCTCTTTCTCTCTGTCTACCTCACCTTTATATAAAAAAATGATAGAAACAAAAAGTGAAAGGAAAAATTAACTGTTTCCAAGAATGATGGAGTCATGCATGACTGAGTCTCAGAAGTAATCCTGGCAGTGAGAGAGAGAGAGAGAAAAAGAGAGAGAGAATTAATAATTAAATATTAAAGTAAAAATGTTTAGAAGTATTTAGTTATTATTTTTGTATCTTTTTTTTAAATTTCCCTTTAGTTACCCTTGTTGGTTAGTTGTTGTTGTTGCATAGGACAGAGAGAAGTGGAGAGAGAAGGGGAAGACAGAGAGGGGAGAGAGATAGACACTTATAGACCTGCTTCACCGACTGTGAAGCGACCCCCCCCCCCAGGTGGGGAGCCGTTGACTTGAACCAGGATCCTTACGTTGTTCCCTGTGCTTTGTGCCATGTGTGCTTAACCCGTTGCGCTACTGCCAAGCTCCCTATTGATTATTTTTTAACTACTCATGGATTATGATTGCCTAACCCAGGTATTAGCATCTATATAGTTGAACAAATTAACTCAAAATTCACATGGACTCCAAAGAAGAAATAGAATTTTTCAAGCACTGTTTGGTACAAGCTTAAAATGAAATAATATTTCATGTATCACATTAAAAGTATTCAAGTTGTATGCTTAGTGAAAAGTAAACATAGGGTGTCAAGTAACTGAATTATTTATTTCTTTATTGAATGTTTTCACTGATTTAGACTTGAGGGCTATACAGAGGAGATCTCTAATATGTTTGGATATATTCTTAAGCTTACAAGAAAAAATGTTGTCCTTGATTATAATTAAGCATATAATCACTGGATTAAAATTTATTGGAGGAAACTTAAATGCTATGGTGTCTTCTCCTATCATCTATCTATCTATCTATCTATCTATGTATCTATCATTTATCTACCTATCATCTACCTACGTATCATCTATTACTTACCTATCAATAATCATCATTACCTAACTACAAAAGTTGGCCCTAGTGATAAAAAATAACCAACTATAATAGTGACTCTTAATTTCCTTTTTAAAAATATTTTCTGATTCCAACCATATTTCTTCAAATCACTCAGTGACTGTGTTCAGAGATAACCTTGTTTTTATTTTATTTTGCAGCAGTTGTTGACTACTGTGCTGAAAATCCTAACTTCTAGAATTTTAAGCATTGGTCTATTTTTTTTTTTCATCTGTCTTTACTCTTCTGGTTTCTTCTAACTCAGCAAACTCTATTATATCATACATAAATAGTTTTTTGTAACATTTATTTTATCTAAAGGCACCCTAAGAACTTGAGATGTCAGGATAGTTAGGTAGGTCAAGTGCTACCAAGGAAAGGGAGAGGGGTTGCTTCAAATCAGACTACTGTCAATTCAAATCAGCAATATTTATTTTCTCATTCCTGGGCCATTGTGTCTTTGTATATGGTGAACACACACACTGAATTTTACTTTATAGGAAAAAAAAAACATTTTATGAGAGGAGAGAGACCATATGTTTCAGTGCACCTGACTTGCTACAGGATAAGAGCATACACACCAGGGCAAGCTGGAACTCAGTTGGTCTCCTGTGTCTTCACATGTGACTTTGTTCAGGATGCAGTGGCTGTCCTGGCATTGCCTAGTACTTCCTACAATTTCCAGATGTTGTGATCTGGAAGAATCTATGAAGACCTAGAACTCAGGAGGAGATGCTAGTCCCACATGTTTGTAGAAAATTAGAGAATATGAAATGATGCTACTGAGGTTTGATGAAGAAACAATTTGAGTTTTTTTTCCCTCTATTAACTATAGATATATGGAGCATATATGTTTCTGTAAGTTTTTTTCAGTCAATTCTTCTGGCATATATGTACTGTCTTCATTCCACATGGTCTCAGTCACAGTGTTTTCATAGCTGAGTGACAATATTGCTACACAAGTAACTATTTGTCTCAGGAAAGTCAGATTATAATTAAAGTTACATAGCAATGAGATTCAAATTGACAGCTACCTAAGGATCAAGCAGGAACATTGGAACCTAAGACTTTACATTTGGATTTGAAGGAATTAGGAGATTGGAGCACTTAATAAATCTCAGAGAAGGGGCCAGGTGGTGCCACATCTGGTATAATGTATGTTTTACAATACACAAGGAACCAGGTCAAGACCCCAGTGGCCATCTCCAGGGAAAAGGTTCACAAGTAGTAAAGGAATGCTGTAGGTATCTTCTTCCTCTCTTCCTTTCTATCTCCCCTATTTCTATCAATGCCTGTATATCTCTTTCAAGTAATATATATATATATATATATATATATATATATAGTTTTAAAATTTAATTTTCAGAGAAAACATGCATTCTAAGTATTCAGACATATAAAATTATAATGTTTTGCGAATCATTAAATGTGAATTCATTATTCTGTAAAAATCTGATCATACAGTGCTTATATTTTGTTTTTCTGACATCTCTCCAAGAAAATCAACAGTTAAATATATGTATGAGTTTATGATCAGTGAAGCAGAATATAAACTGGTCATCATTCAGTAAAGGCTTTCTGTTCAGCTGTAGAGCTATAAGAAGATCTCCAGCTATTACCTACTCAGGGTCTTAAGCTTCAAAGATTAGTCTAGCCTTTGGGCATGTCCTTTCTGGAGTAGCATATATGTGGTAATGAGAAAGGCAGGGGATAGAAAGGCAGGGGAGAAAGGCAGGGGAGAAAGGCAGGTTCAGAACTTTTATCCAGTTTGAGACAGCTCTAGCAGTCAACTTTTCGCCCCATCAGTTTGGCCCAGCCTTTGTGGACTTGGATTAGGATTTGACTTTTCTTTTCACAGATGTTCACATCTTAAACACCACACTCTGTGTTCATGTGTTCTACTGGAAAGCCCACACCACCCTTTAGCTATTTTATGTACTGCAGGTAAATATTTGATGGTTTGCAATATTGCTTTTATTTTCTGTCTCAGTCATTCTTTCTTAGTATTTTATTTTTATTAAAAAAGCTGTTTTTACAATGTCTCCTCTGAGTATATCAGGAAGTCTTCTGAAAAGTTTAGGTCATTTGAAAGGCAGAGATAGGAGAGAGGGAAAGAAACAGTAAGAGAGAGAAATTATATAAGAATTGGAAAGCTTTGAAACAGGAATCCAGATATTGTATTGATGGGTAAGTGTAAGAGGCCAGAATAGAGAATATGAGAGTGATTGCAGATAATAAGTGTGCTGAGTGAGAAAGATAATAATATTATAAAGGCAAGAGTAAAAGCTTTCATAGAGTAAAAGCTCCATAAATGATAGCTATTTCTTTCTTTCTTCCTTTCTGTCTTTCTTTTGAATTTTCATTAGATAAGAAATAGGAGAAAGTGAAAGAGTGATGAAGTTCAGCTTGAACTATTCAGTAATTTTGCCTTGAGCCAGTCTTGTTGCCCATTTAACCCAAAAAGAAAAGTGCTTAGCAGGGTAGTTAAACAAAAATAAATGAATAAATTACCTTTCATTTTCAGCAAAGTCTTGAAACAAACACATAATGAGAAAATAAGAAAAAGAAATTAGTAATGATAATAAAAATTGAGATAATGAGCATTTGACAGTAAATTATGATTCATTCATTTAATTGCAGATCAAAATTGATTCAGGCCATCTGTGGAAGCCTGTGTAGAAAAGAGGGATGGATCTCAAAATAATTTCAAATATTTCAAAATAAACTTAATAAAAGGGTGAGTGTAATATTAAATTTGAATAAATATTCAAGGGGTTAAGAATCATGGGGGAAAATAACCTCTTTTTATACAGATATGTAGACAAAGCAGATGCTTAGATTAAAATAGGTCAATATCTGTTTTTTTTTTAACTTGGCAATAATTATACTTTTACTATTAAATTACTTTTGTATGTATTTGAAGACATTTATATTCCAGGTGATGGTTCTTCTAAGTATTTTTTGTATGTCTAAAGTAATAGCCAGTAAAGATAGAAACATCTATGGAATAATTTAGTCCAGTCTCTGTAAGACTTATAATAATAGTTTAAAGCCAACAACATGATTTTTATGTCAGACAGAAGAACCAAGATAAAAATTAAGGTCCTGAATTCAATTCAGTACACTGTTATACCCAAGATGAAAAGTATCATTTTTAAATGGCTAAAAATGTTGTGATATATAAACATACACAATGGAATACTATCCAACTGTTAACTTGATGAAATGCCTCCTTTGTCTTATCTTGAGTGGAACTTGAAAGAATTATGCTTGTGAGATAAGCCAGAAGGAGAAAGATGAGTACTGGGCATTTTCACTTTTAGGTGAGGGTCTAGGTGGTGGAAAAGCTCTAAGTTGGAAAAAGTGTTTTTCATGCATCCATTACAGGGAGATGAGATATTGTAACCATATGTCAACAGCTGCACTATAAACCACTAACCCACAAACAAAGGGATTTAAGAAAATAAATAGAAAACAGAGAGTTACATTTGGATTGGGTGTTGGGTACTATAGTTAAGCAAAGGACTCCGGAGGAAGGAGGAAGACATGATGGGAAAGGATCAGGAGGGTCTTCAGAGCCCAAAGCAAGATGGTGAAGGGTTTCAGTTGGTGAAGATACCAATCATAAGTCAATAAGAAATTGTATAGATACTACTATTTGATTAAGAATCAGGTTGAATGCACAGGTTATCTGTGCAAGAACCCAGCTACAAGCTCCTGGTCTACACATGCAGGGAGAAAGCTTCATGAGTGTTGAAGCAGTCTGTGCTGTAGGAGTCTCTCTTTGTCTCTCCTACTCTATATACCTTTCATCTCTCAAATCATCTGTATCCTATCAAATAAAAAGATAAAAAAGGGAAAATAAATATAATAAATAAAAAAATTTTAAAAAGAAATTGTCCACATATGCCAGTAAATGTCTTACAATTATGTCCTCTAATAGAATCATTTGCAAAAAAATATCATTTTATGTTAACTGATATGTACTTTTCTTTTTTTTTTATTATTGTTAGATAGGACAGAGAGAAATGGAGAGAGGAGGGGAAGACAGAGAAGGGGAGAGAAAGATAGACACCTGCAGACCTGCTTCACTGCCTGTGAAGTGACACCCCTGCAGGTGGGGAGCCGGGGGCTCGAACCGGGATCCTTTTGCAGGTCCTTGCAATTGCGCCACCTGCGCTTAACCCACTGCACTACTGCCCAACTCCCTACTTTTCTTTTTTTATATTTATTTATATTCACTTTTTGTTGCAGTTGTTGTTGATGTCGTCGTTGTTGGATAAGACAGACAGAAATGGAGAGAAGAGGGAAAGACAGAGAGGGGGAGAGAAAAATAGACACCTACAGACCTGCTTCACTGCCTTGAAGCGACTCCTCTGCAGGTAGGGACCCGGGGGCTCGAACCGGGAACCTTTCTCCGGTCCTTGCGCTTTGTGCCATGTGCGCTTAACCCGCTGTGCTACCGCCAGACTTCCAATAGGTACCTTTCTCTTCATATTTCAGAAAATAAAATATGTCACCAATAGTAGGATCTCAGTATAAAAAACTGGAGGTGGGCTATAGGTTTGCTAATTTCTGTGATGTAAATATTGGAAAAGGTGCTCCTTACTTTGATTTCAAGCTAGCAAGATGACAGTACTGAGCTCTGAGTTGAGAAGATAATGCATATGGTCAACTCTAGTCAACATCACTTCACATATTTGATCTGCTGCAATCATCTATATCCCTTCTTGCCTTCTCTGATTTTTTGCATGTTAGGTCACAACTAAAGTTAGCTGGACAGAAAGCAAAGATCAGTTACGCAAAGATGTGCAGAATTGATTCTTAAATGTGGATGACTTGCTCTTCATGTTTTTTAATAAATAGATGGGAAATATAAAATTATACCTTTAGGAAACAGAATTCAAAATAATATGACAGAGAATCATGTGTCATTGGCTGGGTGGTGGCACACCTGATTTAGCACACATGATACCTGGGTTCAAGCCTCTGGTCCGCACCTGCAGGGGGAAATCTCTGCAGGTGTCTGTCTGTCTGTTTCCCTCTCTACCAAACCTTCCCCTCTCAATTTCTGGCTGTCTCTAGCTAATATATAAAGATAATAAAAATATTTTTAAATATTTTTAAAAAGAGAAACATGCTTTGTCTTATCATTTTAATGTTGTATCATTTAGTATCCTAAATCCACAGCTTGTATCTCCCTGCCCCACTTTCTTCTATATAGCAGATATGAGACAGGAGTCACTCACAAGGAGAGAACTAGAATTCAGTCACATGAATTCCAGACACACTCAAATCCACTCTTCTCTATTGACTTAAGTAGACATTTGTTTCCAGAGATAGTACTAAATTTCTAATAAACCATATATTCTTTCCTAGAATGCAGAAATTCTGGAGTTATTTTCATGATGGGAGTATCTTAATACAAACCATGCCCTAGATTAACAGTTCATAGTCCTCTTGAATTCCAGTCTCAGCATGACATTCTTTCCTTCTTATCTTCATCCTTAGAGTCATCATGAAGCATGCATTATACAGTTACTGAACTTCAAAGTAGCTGTGAAAGTGCTAACAGTCTCAAATAGAAAGCAGAATAGTTCAACAATGATGATAACAATGTACAATAAATTTAACAATGAATATAGCCCATGTGGAGATCATGAGAAAGCTATCTAGTCTTCTGTAGTAGGAAATACAATGTTTACGGGATACTGTATTTGATAGAATGGTTAGGGGTTTGTGGATAAACCAGTGAAATAATCCAGAAAGAGAAAATAAGTGTGTGTGTGTGTGTGTGTGTGTGTGTGTGTGTGTGTGTGTGTGTGTGTGTGTGTGTGTTAACCAATGGACACCTCTGCCTTAAGTTATCTACTGTGCATCACACAACTACCTGTGAGCTTCAAGAAATATTATTACTAAGATATTAGAAAACAGGGCCCCAGCAGTATTGCATCTGATTAAGTGCACATAGTACTAAGCACAAGGACTCATGCCTGGATCTGGGTTTGAGCCCCCACTTCCCACCTGCAGGGGAGATTCTTCACAAGTGGTGAATCAGGGTTGCAGCTGCCTCTCTATCTCCCTCTCTATCTCCCTCTCTATCTCCCCTCCCCTCTTATTTTCTCTCTGGCTTATCCAATAATATGGAGAAAATGGCCACCAGTAGCATTGGATTCACAGTGCTGGCAGCAAGCCCCAGTGATAACTCTGGAGTAAAAAAAAAAACTAAATAAAAGAAAAAAATTAGAAAGCAAAGCATCAACTACTTGATATCTACATTTTCATCATTAGTTTTATGTTGTTAGACTGAGAAAGATAGAAACAAGGCACAGAAAAAGAGAGGCAAGAGTGGCACCATTGTGCATGGAGTGCTGCTTGTTCCTCTCCTGTGGAGCTGGGGAATCACACAGAGCCTCATGCAGGCATGGAGAACGCTACTGGCCACTGCCCAGTCACGTCCTTGACCCTTGGTGTGTAAATCATTAAACTTAGAGTTTGAGAGATAGCATTACCTTTGTAAAGCACACTGGCTGCGTATTAGAATCTGGGTTTGTTAAAGAAAAAAAATAAATGTATATATATATATATATTTTTTTTTTTTTCTAACAAAGACAATGAATTTAGCTCCAGCAGATTCTGATATCTACCAAAGGAAACTCCTCTGGTAAATATTTACTTAGATCATGGGCAATAAAGATCCAGTTTTTCTCCAATTATTAGAAGTAAATACTCTTGTAAATACCCTTCCTTCTTTTAATTTTTTTTATATTTATTTATTTCCGCTTTTGTTGTCCTGGTTGTTTTTTATTGTTATTGTTGTTTTATTGTTATTGTAGGTATTATTGTTGTTGGACAGGACAGAGAAATGGAGAGAGGAGGAGAAGACAAAGAGGAGAGAAAGATAGACACCTGCAGACCTGCTTCACTGTCTGTAAAGTGACTCCCCTGCAGGTGGGGAGCCTAGGGCTTGAACCAGGATCCTTGAAGCCAGTCCTTGCACTTGGCGCCACGTGCACTTAACCTACTGCGCTACCGCCTGACTCCCCACTTCCTCCTTTTTATTGGACCACAGAAAACTAAGCTTGAAAAAAATAAAAGAAAATCAAGCTTGGAAGGGCAAAATGATGGTTGTCTTAAGAAAACATCATTCCTCTCCATTCTAATATCAACATTCAAGGAGTAATTGATCTCCATGATCAATCTGGCCTTGAGTCACTGAACATGCCCAATGCCAGAGCACCTGATGCTTGCCTGAATCTGATGACTAAATAAATGCCAGGTACCTTTAAACCTTCATGTGTATCTATTCCTTTTTCCCCATGTTTTGCATTTGGGTTGTAAATTTAGGAAATTGAAGCAAGAGCTAATGAGGAGTTAACATGAAGCCATTGGCTAGATATCAGAAAAGACCCTGCATCCCACAGTGGTCTCTCCTTCAGCTGATGAGGTGCGAGCCTGTGAACCATCTTACAAAGGGGTGACTGGGAGGGCCACATTTTCCATGAAGGGCTGCCATCTGCTTTGTGGTCAGCAAATTTTGTTTCCCTAGCTCACTATGATATATTGGCCTATTCTGCCTCATTGAATGCCATGATCTATGAGCCATCATCACAGGTCGCAGGGGACAAGGCATTCTCTTTCTAGTCTCCCTGTATATTTTGATAATGGCATCCTGCTTCTGACAATCAGATGTTATGACCTTGCCTTGGTTATTATAAAACTTTTGACTGATCCTCTGCATTGTTACTAAGGGACCCAGGTCCATGGTATCTCAGTGCTTACTGCCAACACCAACCTACAGCAGTATCAGGAGAGTAAGCACACTAATGTGATTAAGAGGCAGATCTCTCCTCTCCACTATATTCCTTCTCATTTTAGCTAAATGTATTCCTACTGGCTTGCCTAGAACGTATTCTCAACTGGTGGTTTCCTCTAAATTTCAATATTAAATTGATTCCACTTCCCTAAACCTTCTGCTATTTATCTGAATAATCGGCAGTTGCAAGTCTGCTATCTGGAAGTCATTGACTGTTAACCAGCTTTATCCCAGAAGCTTCACAGCATGATAAAATTGATTCTAACTAACCTTGCCACGATGTTAAGATTTAGACATAGGCCATCACTAAACATCAGTAAAGTTTAGTGTATACAGGTGTGCATTATTTCCCCAACCACACCCTCTTCTAACACTTTAGACTCTGCCACACATCTTTCCATTTGCTGCCAGTATCATGTGATGTGGGTGAAAATAGCACTTGCTGTTAATAAATACACTTATCTAGCTTGGAGCTACCTCCTTCTGTCTGTTGTATTGTATGCCCCTATTTGTACCTGATCCTGTGAACTACCAAGGCACAGATCTCTTAAAGGCACAGAGCCACGGCTCTCAGGCTCCCACCTCTCTGCCACAGCAAGAGTGTCTGGAATTCAATAATGCAGACAGGTGTTTGCAGCCCTTGTGGTAATAGAGCAGGACTCCTGAAAAAATAGAAAGGAACATGTTTAGGTTGTTTCTTTAGTAACTTTGCCATGGATATTCTAGGAAGACTTGAGTTATTTTCCCTTTAAATCATTACAAAGAAAGATAGGTGATAATAAAGAATGCTAGAGGAGAACACTTAGACAATCAGGCATTAGCATACATGCCATTTGCTTCAAGGGAGGTCTACAGAACATCAGTTAGCATGGTATCATTGCATAAGTAGTATGTGACATTGGTTTAGATAGAGGCAACTTGAAAAACAACAATAACACACATATTCCGGGGCACTGAACAGATAGGTGTGTGTGGGGGGGCGGGTAGGCAGGGTAAGGTGCATGGAAAGTCTTCAAGGAAAGGAGCGATGGGAGGTCAAGGCAGAAAACTCAGTAAGCTTCACAAAAGTCTTAGAAGATAAGAACAGGCATTTTCTTCAGTTTATAGATTAGAGAACTTTACAGCCAGTTGATAGGTTATCCAAGAGAGGACCTTTAAAGATAATATTTGAATCAAGGAAATTATCTCTATCTCATGTGCTATTAACAGCTCTGCTGCAATATTGAGTGGCCATAACTGTTCAGCAGTCCAGTTCAATGACTTAAGGGTCACATATTCCTTGTGTGAGAACTTTTTGGCTCTTAATCTGAGTTCTTATCCCAGTCTCTGTTGTTGCAATAAAGGTGTTGATTAAGTTTATCTGAAAATAGCCTCATAGTGTTTTATCTAGATGGCTGAACTTTGAGTCCATCATTTCCCTGGGGATTCTCTATATCAAATTTGATTTTACATCCTTTCAAGCATTCTTTATTGCCCTGGTCTGATGTACTATTACACTCTACAATGTCTAAAGTTAATAATTCTACCCCATCCTTTGTAATCACTTATTTATTGTCTCCCCACTTAGAACATGACATCTATGCGGACATCCTGCTCCCCTTCTACTATATCCCTAGGACTTGGAAGCGTTTCTGCTGCATGGCACAGATACTTAGCTCATTCATGATAAGCAAAGCTAAACAGCACTGAAAACAATGTGACATTTGCTAATAGCTCAAAATAGTAGTCATCATTATTATCATTACTTGTTATGTTACTCATTGAATTACTTAATTCCTAATTCCCTGAACTGATATTTTCAAAGCAAAAGAACCCTCTGCCCTTTCTGATTATTGTAAGGGATATATGAAATACTGTGTGGACGTTGGCAGATAGAGAATGCTGATCACTGTAGGTAACCAATATACAGAAACTCTCATTTTTATTATTACCTTGTAAATTTCATAAGTAGAGCATTCTTTCTATATGATGAGGAAAATTGAGAGAGACTTGCTCTATTTAATTTAATTGGGGCTGTGTGAATTCACAGATTTTTCCCCCTCTCTCAATATCCTTCATCTATTATTCATTATCACTAAATGCACCCATCGGTGTTTAGCCTTAAGGTCCTATTTACAAATGCCAATACAGGAAAACCAAACACATTTTCTCACATATATATACACAAGCATTCCATCACAAATAAATATCATTTTGAAACATACTCAGACTGCCAGAGTTCGAAATAAAATAAATGGGTCTGGGGAAACACTTAAGCCAAAGATCCTTATGACTAAGGAGTGAGAGAAACCTCTGTTGGTTGTTGTGCTGCAGTAGGTCCAGCTGTTCAAAAGACAGGAGCAAAGTGCTGGCTCATTTGCTGGTCTCTTCCATTGTTCCTGCCATATTTAACTTAAGGAGTTGCTTAGCATAGTGGCTATGCAAAAACTCAACTCTCATCCTGGAGGTTCCAAAGTTCCAGGTCCAATCCCCTTCACCAAACCTGTGCAGAGTTGCTTGATTAGAATTCTTAAACTTGGGGCTGGGCGGTGGCTCAGTGGGTTAAGTGCATATGGCACTAAGCACAAGGACAGTCATTAAAGATCCCAGTTGGAGCCCCCCCCCAGCTCCCCACCTGCAGGGGGTGCCACTTCACAAGTAGTGAAGCAGGTCTGCAGGTGTCTCCCCCTCTTTGTCTTCCCCTCCCCTCTAGATTTCTCTCTGCCCTATCCAACAACAACAATATTAATAACAATAATAATAACAGCAACGATAAACAACAAGGGCAACAAAAGGGGGCAAAAACGTCCAGGAACAGTGGATTCATAATGCAGACACAGAGTCCCAGCAATAACCCTAGAGGCAAAATAATAATAATAATAATAATAATAATTCTTAAACTTAAAGGAATATATTTTTAGTAAAAGTTAATTCCATTATTATTGAAACTGAAATTCTTGGGAATCAATAGAAGTGCCCTGCAAAATAAAGCACTGCCTTGGAAGTCAGTTCTGGCTTAGACATTTACTGAGTGATGATATCAGGTACCCAGACTCAAGGTGACTTCAGTGTTGGTTCAACATCTGTGAAATGAGTGTTGATACTGCACAGGGTAATTATGACAATAAAATAAAATGGTAGTGTGTGGATCATACTACTAATTCAAGACATACAATAAATAGAGCACCCTAGAACTTACTTGGTTTGGAAATCATTTATCAAATGTCTGTGGCTTATTGGGTACTGCTCTAAGTTGTGTAGATATTAGTGAGATACGTTCAAATACTACTACTATTCTCTTCATTTTATATCTTTTGACTTATAAAGAAAGGAGACAAGATTCACCCAAGACTCACAGGTAATTAGCCAAACAAGTTGTTCTCGGCATTGATCTGACAGACTTCAGTCCTCATTGTAACCTCTCCAGGAGATACATTATGGCTAGTATTTCACAGGAGCAGAGAGTCCTGTCAGAGAAGACAAATAATCTACACATGGCCCCATGGTCTATGAAAATGATGCATCTGAGCCTTAGCCACTATGCCCTGCTGTGTTGCTCCTGCAGTCACCTGAAATAATTAAAATAATTGAAGAAAAATTATACATTTTGAATATAATATTCTGGAAAAACACATTTTATCATGCTGCTGTCCAGCTACCCCTGGGAACATTGATAACTCTGCAAAGGACAGAAAAGGAAACATATTTGTCAGCCACATCAGAGCCAATGTGGCAAAACCTCATCATCACATACACACTATCATTCTCAGCCCCAAGCTCCTATGTCTCTACATGTCCCTAGATAGTTGCAAAGCACAGCTAAATATGGGCCTAACTGATTTTGCCCTCATATTCAATGTAATGAAGGCAGGAGAGAAGAAAAATTAAACATATTAGCTATAAATTGTTTTGTCAAATTTCCAGCAATAATTCCAACAGAGGTTAATATGCCAATCAGAAAGAAACTGTCTGTTACCTAGAAAAGATGGACAAGGCAGGCATATAAATATAATCTTTTTTTTTTACATATTTTGATTCTATTTTAAAGAGAGAAAGAAAGAAAGAAAGAAAGACACAGAGAAAAACACCAGAGCACTACTTAGCTCCAGTTTATTGTAGTGCTCAGTTTTTTTTAATATTTATTTTATTTATTTATTCCCTTTTGTTGCCCTTGTTGTTTTATTGTTGTAGTTATTATTGTTGTTGTCTTTGTTGGATAGGACAGAGAGAAATGGAGAGAGGAGGGGAAGACAGAGAGGAGGAGAGAAAGATAGACACCTGCAGACCTGCTTCACCGCCTGTGAAGTGACTCCCCTGCAGGTAGGGAGCCGGGGTTCGAACTGGGATTCTTATGCCAGTCCTTGTGCTTTGCGCCACCTGCGCTTAACCCGCTGCGTTACAGCCCGACTCCCCTGTGCCCAGTTTTAAAACTGGAACCTCATAGCCTCAGGAACAAAACTCTTCTTCATAACCATTATTGTTTCTCCCCAGCCTCCAAATGTAATCTTGATCTCTTTATGAGACATCTTCTAAGGATAGGTGGTCTTTGCTGATCTATGTTTGCTAAAGTAATTGCCATAGTGATTTTATTTATATACTTACAATAAAAGTGTTTTATGAATATTGGTATATTTTTATCTAATACAAGTATGGATTGAGTGTTTCTATATCCCAAATACTTTACTATAACATATTTAAACTGCCTATTTATATAGCTATCTTCTCTATGAGAGAGTGAGGATCCTGAGGTCAGAGAATTTGAATTAGTTATAGAATCAATTGCCAAAGCAGTTCTCAGAGGTTCCGCATTTCCTTTTACCACCTCCTGCACAAGTTGAAGAGGAACATTAAGGACACATTGACTGAGAGTGTTATATTTGTATTTGCCCTTGAACTTAACATGGTGCACAATACCTCCCAGGAAGGAGACTATAAATGTATCTAGAACTCTGGTAATTACAGTCTTCCCCTAAGGTACACCTGTATTACCGAGCATTGTGGCCAACAGGGTTTTATAGTATGGCACTATGGAAAATACATTTTGGTTTACTATGAAAACTGTTACCAGGGGACATAACCTCAGATCAGTGTGAAACTAGGTTCTAAAAAATGCCTGTATTTCCCCTTCCACTGGGACAACAGTTTTCTAGACAATCATAAGTTTCTAGAAAGGATCTAAATAAGGGACAAAGTTGAGTAGTAAGGTTCACCCATTTCACAAGGACATTCAAGACTGAAAGAGAGCTATTTCACTTAATAACTAGGAACAGATGACCAAGTTAAATGATGAGTTGTTAAAGATATTACAGATCAAGAAATAAAGTACTTAACAAAGCAGTAATTGAACAAAGATAATGAATAAACTAGATTACAAGTTCAAAGTAATTGTCATAAAACTACTCTCTCTCTCTCTCTCTCTCTCTCTCTCCTTTCCTCTCCTCTCCTCTCCTCTCTCCTCTTTGTTCTAGAGCACTTTTGCTCAGCTCAGGTTGACCTCAGGTTTTGCTCAGCTCAGGTTTACCTGGGGCTTTGGAACCTCAGGCATGAGAGCCTCTTTTAACTCACTACACTCTTTAGAAAGCAATAGATTTAAACTTGAGAATAGCAACAACTATGTAGAACATATAAGAAAGTGCTAAATGTAAGTCATAGGGGCTATAAGGGATATAACTCAGTTGAAAAACACAGCTGAGTGGTTTAAGGACTGAATTGAAGGAGCACAAAAACTGATAACTGAAAACAAATATAAGGAAATAGATTTCAAACAGAGCTATCAAAGGGGAATTTTAAATAAATAAACTTATGTCTCTAGGACAATATCAAGAAGAATATAATTCACATTAAAGAAGTTCTGGAAGTCAAAAATAGAGGATTAGTAAAGTGCATAAAAAGATAATGGCAAAAAGCCTTCCCCAGTCTTGGAAAAAAACAAACAAACCAGATATTAAGATACAAGAAATAAGATGAATCCAAAATGATTTCAAATGAGACAAACAACTAAAATCATAAGATAACATTAAAATGGTAGATTTTTTTCCTTTCTTTTTTAAAATTTTTATTGGGGAATTAATGTTTTACATTTGGCAGTAAATACAATAGTTTGTACATGCATAATATTTCCCAGTTTTCCATATAACAGTACAACCCCCACGAGGTCTTCTGTCATCCTTCTTGGACCTGTGTTTACCCCACCCCCACCCACCCCAGAGTCTTTTACTTTGGTGCAATACGCCAATTCCAGTTCAGGTTCTACTTGCATTTTCTTTTTTTGATCTTGTTTTACAACTTCTGCCTGAGAGTGAGATCATCCCATATTAATCCTTCTGTTTGACTTATGTCACTTAACATGAATTTTTCAAGGTCCATCCAAGATTGGCTGAACATGGTGAAAAATGGTAGATTTTATATATGAAGAAAGTACATTGATCTCTTATGCATATGGAGTGTTTCTGAGACTAGTCTACATGTTAAGTCATAAAAAACCCTCAATAAAGTTAAGAAGATTGAAATAATTCCAAGGGTCATTCTGACCATAGTGAAATGAAATTAAACATTAATCACTAGAAGAATTTTTTATTTTTATTTTATTTTTTTAAATCTTATTTATTTATGAGAAAAATAGGAAGGCAGAGAAATAACAGACATCACTCAGATATGTGCTGCTGGGGATTGAACTCAGGACCTCATGATCAAGAGTCCAATGCTTTACCCACTGCACCACCTCCCAAATCACACAAGAAGAAAATTAAAAAAAAATAAATATGTATAATTTAAGCAACATGATTCTTAGAAACTACTGGATCAGAAGAGATATCACACATCCTATAAACCAGCCTAGAGGGACACAAGAGCAGCCAAAGAGAAAGAGCCTTCCACACTCTCTCTATGCCCAGAGGTCAAATTCCTCAAGCAAGATTCCAAGGTTGAACCTTTTGTCAGAATGCAAATGGGAATCCATGTGACCTTGCCTGACTGTATCTGAACTACAGACATTCCCAACCAAGCAGACCTTCTGATAAATGAAACCATCAGGCAAAGCTTCATCAAACCATCATCATCCACAACCATGAACATTTATATGTTCTGTTAGTTTGTTTATCTCTTCCCTGGTTCCCTAAGTATACTCCTGTTGACTGCAGATCCCTGTCTTCTTTTCCTTTTTTGTTTAGTGTTTTTTTTTTTTTTTTTTTTTTTTTTTTTTGTAAAAGGATTCCTTTTTTCCCCCCGCCATGACAGAATCTCCCTAGACAATAATTTGGGTCTCCTTGCATATTAGATGTCAGGCTCAGGCAAAAATTAGTAAATTCATGGACCCTCTGAAATACAACTAAAATAAGCCTACTACCTATTTTCAAAATGTAGACCCCAAATCTTTATCTGTTATATTCCAGCCTTTAGGTTCATGATTAGTCAACAATTTGTTTAGCTTTATATGTTAACTCTTTTTTTCAGCCACCAGGTCCCAGATGCTAACATGATGCCAACTGGACTTCCTTGGGTAGATGACCCCAATAATGTGTCCTAGAACCCAGCCTCCCCAGACCTCTGACCCACTAGGGAAAGAGAGAGACAGACTGGGAGTATGGATCGACCTGCCAACGCCTATGTTCAGCAGGGAAGCAATTACAGAAGCCAGACCTTCCACCTTCTGCACCCCATAATGACTCTGGGTCCATGCTCCCAGAGGGATAAATAATAAGAAAACAATCAGGGAAGAAGACGGGATACAGAGTTTTGATGGTGGGAATTGTGTGGAATTGTCCCCCTCTTCTCCTATGGTTTTGTCAGTGTTTCCATTTTATAAATAAAAAATTAAAAAAAGAAAAAGGATGGAAACCTATCAAACTAATGGACAACAAATAAATAAATGGAGAAATGTACAAGCTCCTGAAATCCAACAGATTTTCAAAAATTAATCAGAAATAAATAGTGGGGGTCGGGCGGTAGTGCAGCTGGTTAAGCGCACATGATACAAAGCCCAAGGACCAGCATAAGGATCCTGGTTTGATACACCGGGAGTCGCTTCACAGGCAGTGAAGGAAGTCTTCAGGTGTCTTTCTCTCCCCTTCTCTGTCGTCTTCTCCTCTCTCCATGTCTCTCTGTTCTATCCAACAACAATGACATCAGTAACAACAATAATAACCACAACAATGATAAACAAAAAAAGGGACAATAAAAGGGGGGAAAAATAGCCTCCAGGAGCAATGGATTCGTGGTGCAGGCACCGAGCCCCAGCAATAACCCTGGAGGAAAAAAAAAAGAAAGAAAAAAATAGAAAATATGCAGAGCCCTATTTCCAGTAAGAATAAATCACTAACAAAAAAGAAAAGAACCAAATTAATGCCCAGGATCAGATAACTTCATGTAGAAATTCTGTCATCCTTCAAAGAATATTTAAGACATATACTTCACCAAATCATTCAATGACTTTAAAAAACAGGAGTATGGACCGACCAGTCAACGCCCATGTTCAGCGGGGAAGCAATTACAAAAGCCAGACCTTCCACCTTCTACAACCCACAATGACCCTGGGTCCATGCTCCCAGAGGGATAGAGAGTGGGAAAGCTATCAGGGGAGGGGGTGGGATATGGAGATTGGGTGGTGGGAATTGTGTGGAGTTGTACCCCTCCTACCCTATGGTTTTGTTAATTTATCCTTTCTTAAATAAAAAAATAAATAAATAATAAAAAAACTTCGAAATACATTTTAATGGACCAGTAACATACTGATTCTCAAACCAAAATTTTCACAGAAAACAAAGCAAAACAAAACCAAAAAAATAAAAACAACTACACACCAAGAAACATGCATGAGGAGCGAAACTGTGACACTTCTCTACAAATTAGTAGGAAACAGAATTCACCAGTAAAGATTTGTAGAGCAGTCCAAGTGTCATTGATTCTATTGCTGAAAATTTGGTTGCGAATTTATAAAAAAAATTACTATGAATCATCACATCAATAAAAATTATGAATAAAAATATTGATCTTTGGTCATAAACTAAATGTTAACTTTTCTAAAGATTTTTTATATTTATTTATATTCCCTTTTCTTGCCCTTGGTGTTTTTGATTGTTGTTATAGTTATTATTGTTGTTACTGGTGTCGTCGTTGTTAGATAGGATAGAGAGAAATGGAGAGAGGAGGGGAAGACAAAGATGAGGAGAGAAAGAAAGACACCATGGGAGTTTAATGGTAGCACAATGGGTTAAAAGCATGTGGCGCAAAGCCCAAGGACCATTGTAAGGCTCCCCACCTGCAGGGAGTCACTTCACAGGTGGTGAAGCAGGTCTGCAGGTGTCTATCTTTCTCTACTCTTCTCTGTCTTCCCCTCCTCTCTCCATTTCTCTCTGTCCTATCCAACAATAGCATCTATAATAACTACAACAATAAAACAACAAGGACAACAAAAGGGGATAAATAAATATTTTTTAAAAAGCTGAGCCAACAGGAGAAACATTAAAAAAAGAAAGAAAGAAAGAGAGAAAGAAACCTGTAGACCTGCTTCACCACCTGTGAATAGACTCCCCTGCAGGTGAGGAGCCAGGGGCTGGAATCAGGATCCTTATGCTGGTCCTTATGCTTTGAGCCACATGCTCTTAACCAGGGATGCTACCGCCCAACTCCCTAAATGTTAACTTTTAATTGATGACCACTTCAAACTTGTATAGCATTATAATTCAATGTTGCTTCAATAAAAACTAAAACTATAGGAATTTATAATTAATATCAATGAAAAATCTATAAAATTTGATTAAAAATGAAGGTCAAGATCATAAAATCATGTGGTCTTCTCAATTGATACATAAAATAATTTGGGAAAAATAAAACCTTTAAGCTTATGGTTAAAATACTCAATGAAGTGAATATAAGAGAAAACATTCTCAACACAGTAAAGATTTCATATGTCAATCCCAGAGTTAGCACTATACGCAAGGTGAAAATCTCAGCGTTTTCCTCTAAGATTAGTAACAAGAAAAAAAATGCCCACAATTGTCATTTCATTCAACCTAGACCTAGATATAGGGTTAAAACACAAAATGTTTAAAGACTTTATGTGATTTGGGTGGTGACATACCTACCTAATTGAGCAAATATGTAACAGTGTTCAAGGACTCACGTTCAAGCCCCCGGTCTCTACCCACAGAGGGACAGCTTCATAAGTAGTGAAACAGGGCTGCAGATGTCTCTTTTTTTTTTCTTAATCTCCCCTTCCCCACTTAATTTATCTCTACATCTATTCAATAAATAAATAAAATTAGTAGAAATCATTAATACAATTCAAGTAGAAAAAAAAAACTAAATGGAAACAGTCAATTAAAAATAGGAAGAAACACTAAATAGAAAAATTTCCAAAGACATCCAATTAATAAACAGGTTCAAGAAGAGAAGTTGAACATCACAAACCATCAGGAAAAGGAGAAGCCACAATGAAGTGTCACCTCAGTCCTGTAAGAATGACAACTAAAAGATACAAAGGCTATGTTACAGGTATGTGGAGAAAAAAGAACTCATGCATCACTGGTAGAAATATAAACTGATGAAGTCACTATTAAAAGCAGCATGACTCAGCAATTCCACTCATAGGCATATACCCAAAAGATATAATAACACTAATCTGAAGAGATATATGCACCCCCATATTCATAGCAGCTTTATTCACAATAGCAAAACTTGGAAACAACCAAAATGCCCTTTGACAGATGACTGAATAAAATGTTATGGGACAGATACTCAACAGATTATTATGCAACAATACAAAGGGATGACATGTGTCCTTTGAGATAAAGTGGATGGAACTGGAGAAGATGATGTTCAGTGAAACAAGTCAGGAGGAAAAGGACAATTACAAGATGGCTTCACTCATATGTTGAGTATAGATAACTAAATATACAAATGTAAAAACAAAAAGACACTCAACCTCTTTTCAAGACTGTGGAAGAAATATGGTGGTTATCTATAGGGGTCAGGATGGGAACACAGACCTTTGGTGACAGGAGGGGTGAAATAAAAATCAGATTTAACTACTGCAAGAAAACTGATATACTTGAACAAATAAGCTAAATTCACTAAGAAAAAAAAAACAGTATGGAGGTCTCTAAAAATAAATAAACACATAAAAAATTACTGTCTGATACAATTCTACTTCATAGTGCTGTGTTTGCATTCTGTTTCTCTGGATGTGTCTATTTGAAATAAAACAAAACAAAGCTATGCTCTGTAACAGTGAAATTTGGCATGTGAAAGCATTATTATAAAAAAAATGGATATATCCAATGCAGTGGTGGAATTTTAAAAGTCACTATTGAAAACCCTTTGAGTTTCTACATACAAATAAAATAAATAGAAGACAGAAATCAAGCAATCACATTTAAAAATTATATCAAACAGATTTCTTGGAATACATTTAAGCAAATAAATGAAAAATCTATGCACTGGAACCTCCAAGGCATTGCTGAAGAAATAGAAAACATAAAGAGAAGACAACATATTTTGTTTTCCTGAATTGAAAGAATTGTCATTGTTAAAATGGCAAAAAAAAAAAAAAAAAAAAGATTGCCTAAAGAAATGTATGGATTCAGGAGTCTGGTGGTAGCGCAGCAGGTTAAGCACATATGGCACAAAGTGCAAGAACCAGCATAAGGATCCCCGTTTGAGCCCTGGCCTTCCCACCTACAGGGGAGTCGCTTCACTGGCGGTGAAGCAGGTCTGCAGGTGTCTATCTTTCTCTCCCCATCTCTGTCTTCCCCTCCTCTCTCCATTTCTCTTTGTCCTATCCAACAACAATGACATCATCAACAATAATAATAATAACTGCAACAACAATTAAAAAAACACCAAGAGCAACAAAAGGGAAAATAAATAATAAAATTAAGAAAGAGAAATGTATGGATTCAATGCAATTCTTATCAAAATTCTATTGTTGATCACAGACTTAGGACAAACAAACAAAACATGGGATTTACTTGAAGCTACAAACATTTCCATATAGCAAAAACACTTCTGACAAAATCTAAATGAAGGTATCACACACCACAACTTCAAACTATATTATAGAATAATAGTGACTAAATCAATATGGAGTGTGTTGCATTTAAAAAGAGATAACAGATCAATAAAACAAAACTGAGAGCCTAGAAATAAAATTACACATATAAGGGCAACCAATTTACAA